>NW_008332825.1:1078476-1122416 GCF_000622305.1 Nannospalax galili
GGGAGAGTGCATGTGCTTTCGTGTGCTTGTGCACGTGGAAGCCAAAATCAATGTCAGGTGTCTTCCTTAATCACACTCCACCTGTACTTTTTGTTTTGTTTTATTTTTGTTTTCGTTTTGAGACAGGGTCTCCCTGTAGCCCTAGCTGACCTGGAACTCACTATGTAGATCAAGCTGGCCTCAGTCTTGCAAAGATCCTGCAACCTCTTTCCCCAGTACTGGGATTAAAGGCATGTGCTACAATACCTGGCTTACTTTTTTTTAGTTTTTTGTTTTGTTTTGTTTTGTTTTGTTTTGTTTTTGTTTGTTTTTTGACAGGGTCTCCCTAGTCACAGTCCACCTGGACATCAAGATGTGAATCAGGATGGCCTTGATCTTGCACAGATCCACCTGCCTCTGCCTCCTGAGGGATAGGATTAAAGGCACATGCCAACACACCGGGCATTGGCTTACTTCTTATTTTTTTACTTTTTAAAAAGAGCATTTCATTACAGCTTTAACATACACAATAACAATTTCCAGAGCAAAGATACATCTCTTTCAAAAGTGGCTATAAAAATTTTAGGTTCATAGTTGAATTAATACAGTTATACAATATTGAACTCAGTATAAACCCTGTAAGACATAAAATTGAATGAGTTTTTAACCCATGCAGTGCCTGAAGAGGACAGAAAAGGCTGTTGGATCCCCTGGAGCTGGAGTTACAGTTGTTAGCTGCCATGTGGGTGCTGGGATTCGAACCCAGGTCTTCTGCAAGAACAACCAGTGTTCTTAACTGCTGAGCTATCTCTCCAACCCCATTGGTATTGATTGATTGATTGATTGATTGATTGATTGATTGATTGATTGATTGACTGATTGATCTTTTTGAGTCAGGGTCTCCCTGTAGCCCCAGCTGTCCTGGAACTCACTATGTAGACCAGGCTGGCATTGAACTCACAGAGAGCTGCCTGCCTCTGCCTCCCAAGTGCTGGGATTAAAGGTGTGCACCACCACACCCGGCTGGTATTTATTTTTAAAAGCCTACAGCATACAGGAATATTCAAAAAATGAAAAAAAAGCAATTTAAAATTCAGATTTTTCTTATAACAAACAGCATCTCATGGAATCACATGTAGACACAGCCCATCTAAGAACTTATTTTGCAAACTTATTTATTAAAAATGTTATATCTTGAGATGAGACTCAATGGACTTAAATGAAGTGTGTTGTATATGAACTCATTAGTATACTTTGAAAAATACCTTTTTTTGTTCTTTCTAGTTGTAGTATACCCATATATGCATTTGTTTTCATATATACATGTATACATATACATGTATACATTATAGGCTATAATTTACGGCACAGTGGTAGTGGCCTGTATCCCCAGCAGGGGCTGAGACAGAAGGATCATGAGTTCCAGGCCATACTAGGTTACATAGTAAGATGTGATCTCAAGAAAAATATATATATATATAAAAAAACTGAATATGCTAACACTTTGGATTCTTTTTTGGACAAGGTCTTGCTATGTAGCCAAGGTTGGCCTGCAACTCACTAGGTTGCCCAATGTAGCCTCAAACTCACAGCCTTAGCCTCTCGAGTGTTAGGCTTACAGTCATGCACTGCCACATCCTGCCAAGAAGCTGACTATTTAAGTCCTTACCCTACTAACTTCTCATGAAACAAACCATGTTGGAGTCCATCTGCTGGAAAGTTTTTTCTTTTTTGGTTTTTCGGGACACAGTCTTGCTACGTAGCCCTGGCCAGTCTCAACTTGCTAAGTAGACCAGACTGGCCTCAGATTTATAGCTATTTTCCTGCTTCTGCCTCCTAAGTGCTATGATTACAGGCCTTCTTTCTGCCATTTTAAAGGCACAATAAGATGTCTGCTTGGTGAATGGGAGGGAGGCACCAAAAACACCGTGGAGGCCATACAACATACTGACCCTATGTGAATGGGAAAGGACTGAAGCTTATCCACACTGAAGTGAGACAGGACAGGCTCTGAGTGCCTGGGCCGCAATGGAAAAGATGGACCCTGCCTTGTCTCCCAACAGTCATTATGCTACAGCAAGGAGGGAGGGCCTGGTTCAACCATGGCATTTTGCTTCCAAGACAGGGCTGAGAAGGGCACCTATCACAAAGAGCCCCTTACTGTGCCCTGCCACGTGGAGGTCTGGGCCCAGGAGGGAACAGCCTGGAAATAAATACAGCTGTCCATGCAGGACTGCCCGGTTGGCTTAAAACCATTATCAGAATCCCCAGAGGACACTGCCATGTGCTAACCCTCTTTTAGGGAAATGTTTCAGGAGGAAATGAAAAGCTCATTTAGGCTTCTTACCTTACTTTCAGTAAGTGGGGGTTGTATTCGTGGTTCGGTATCTATGGACTTAAGAAAGACAAGACAGCATTATAAAGGCAGCTTAGCACTTGCATTCACAATATGCTGATGCTCATAGCTAATCAGTGACCCAGCACCTCAGAAATTTCCAACTCATGAATTTACTCACTCATCACGCGTTTAACAGAGGTGTCAGGCATTGTGGTAGGTTCCAGTGATTGACAGATGGAGAACAGCAGCTTTTCTGCTCTCAGGGGTCTACTGGGGACTGCCCACTAAGACATTTGCTAAGCAGTCATGAAAACACAGCTCCATGAGGTTGGAGATGTGACTCAATGAGTAGAGTGCTTGTTTGGCATGCACAAAGTCCTGGGTTCTACCCCCCAGTACCCATAAACAGGTATAGCAGCACATGCCAGAAATCCCAGCACTTGGGAGATGGAGGCACAGAAGCTCAAGGTCATCTTCTGCTATGTAGTGAGCTCCAGGTCAGCCTGGACTAAGTGAGACCCCGTCTCAAAACAAAAACAAAAACCCACAAAACAAAACAAAGCAAAGCAAAACAAAACGCCAAAGAGCAAGGCCTGGAGAAGGAAACACAAGAGTCTGATCCCTGCCCAACCACTGGCCCCACCATGTTGTCACCAGTACCACAGGATACAGTGCTTCTCAGATGGGTATGGAAGGAGAGTGGCCATCAAACAGTGACCGTCACTGATAGGTTGGGAGAGATGAGTTAGCATCTGGCCCTTTCCCATCCTCCCTTGCCCCACAAGATGTGGAAGCTACAGGTCCCAGAAAAGACTCAGTGTGGATTTTTTCATAGTGGTAAGTGAAAGGCATAAGGAGGGTACAAAAATTGCTGGTTGAAAGTGGCCACAAAATGGTGCTAGGGAAACTGGATTTCCACATGTGGACTGATGAAGCTAGATCTGCATCTCTTACCTTGCCTCAAAATTAATTCAAATGGAACAAAGATTTTTTTTTTTTTTAGGGTCTACTATGGTTGGTCTGGAACTCTCTATGTAGATCAGGCTGACCTGAAACTCACAGAGATCTATCTGCCTTTATCTCCTGAGTGCTAGGATTAAAGGCATGTACCACTAAGCCCAACACGCCACCTCAGCTTTTGAGACAGGGTCTTTCACTAACCCAGAGTTCACCATTTCAGCTAGGCTGGTGGACCACTGAGCCCTTGGGATCCACCTGTCTCCATCCCCTTTACCTCCCACCCCCAGCACTGGGGTTACAGACACAAACCTTGTGTCCAACCTTTTTTGAAAAAATATTTTATTTATTAAACTTTTTTTTTTTTTTGGTCTTTTTGAGACAGGGTCTCCCTGTAGCCCCAGCTGTCCTGGAACTCACTATGTAGACCAGGCTGGCTTTGAACTCACAGAGATCCACCTGCCTCTGCCTCCTGAGTGCTGGGATTAAAGGCGTGTGTCACCATGCCAGGCAAATATTTTATTATTTTTATTCTTTGTGTATGAATATATTGCCTGCATGTATGTGAGTGCACCCATGCTGTGCAATGCCTCGGAGGTCAGAAAATGGCTTCGGATTCCCCTGGAACTGGGGTTAAAGATGGTTCATAGCCACCATGTGGGTGTTGGGAATTGAACCCGGGTCCTCTGAAAGAGCAGTCAGAGCTCTTAACCGCTGAGCCATCTCTCCAGCCCCTGTCACATCCAACTTTTATGTAGATGCTGGGAATCCAAACTTGGGTCCTCAAGCTTATGCAGCAAGCATTTACCTACTGAACCATCTCCCCAACCCCTCCCACAGATTTCAATCACTTCTAGATTCCTTAGGGTACTTGCCACAATAGGGTGCTAACAGTTGGACTGCATCATTTAGGGTATAGTGACAAGGGAAGTCTACTTTCAGTATTAATGCCATTTTTTTCTGAATATTTCAGTTCACTATTGGACGACTCCATAGATGTGGAAACCGTGAATAGAGAAACCACCTGTGATTATTTGTTCAACGACAGTAGCTTCAGCACAGGCCATCAGTGGACAGAGGCATGGGGCCCTAAGAACTGCAGCTTCCCCTGGCTACTTGAAGGATCCTCCTGATTTCCAAAGTCTGTATATCTACTTTGGACCTGAGCCCCCAGAGCTCATGTATCTGTCTGGACCCCCACATTCCCCAGAGGACCAATGCTAGACCCATGGATTGGCACTGCATTCAATATGAGTGCCCAAGCCTCCTGACTACCACATGGTGCCTATGACACTGGCTGCTTTGTGCCAACTCGCCAAGGCTGGCCCAGACTGCTTTATAAACTCTTGTGGCATTCTGCCTGGCACTGGCAAAGCCAGGCAGGGACACAGGAAAGGGACATCGGGAGAGAGAAATGACATCCCAAATAAACCTCGTGGTTTGGAAACGCTTCTCCAAACCAGAAACTATTTTCCACCCTGGCTAGGGGATGAAGGAGGAGAAAAAGAGGGGGCTTCGGAGGTCCAGAGTCTGCAGGAGACCCTCAGGGTGATGCCATTAATCCAAGCAGGTGCTTTACATTTGGCAAATGAAACTGAGAAGGAAGCTTCCACTTGGGAATTAGGCACAGGAAGGAAGTGCTGCCACACAGCTCAATTGGTAAAGCTTTCACCTAGCATGCATGAAGCTGTGTTTGATCCCCAGTCCCCCATAAACTGAGCATGCAATTCTAGCGCTCAGGAGGTGGAGGTAGGAGGATTGTGAGTTCAAGGCTAGCCTAGGCTATAGAGTGAGAAACTTTCTAAAAAAAAGAAGTAGGGGATAATGTGCTCTGGTAGCCTGTGAGGGAAGGACACACATCTGCCCCCAAGGGATGACAAGACGAAGGTCTTCACAGAGCAAATTTGCCACTATACGTACATCTCTGAGGGAGCTCTGGTCCCTAGGGGCCTGTAAGTGCCAGTCCAGCATCTGTCCTTGGGCTTACACCACTAGGCACCCAAGTTCTCAACCTCTGAAAACAAACAACTGTGGTACTCCCTCCAGGGGCCTGTATGCAGCAGGATGAATTTCAAATCAATGTTCACAAGAACATTGTCTGTGCTACCCTCGCTTTCCTGGGTTTGTTTCCGTGTCCAGGAAGAAGCAAAGTCATCTTTGATGACAGACTGGGCTTCTGCTTTAACAGAATCGGGGAATTCAGCCTGAGGGACTTGTCCTAGAGAGGAAAGTCTCGTTCTGGGGCACAGCATCTGCACATAATGTTACAGCATAGCTGTCTAAGAAGTGACTAGCCAAGAGGTTATAAGGCTCCCTTGAGCAGGAACCACGTGTCTAGATGAGAAATGAACCCATGCTCAGAGCCAGGTTCCTACCTGCCCTGTGATGCACTCCTGCTGTGTCTGGCTTTCTCCCTCCTCTGAGACTATCCCCAAGATATTATCCTACCAGAGAGAGTGGCCTGAGTAAGACAAGGAGCACAGGACCCTCTGAGAGGCTAGGGAGGCCTGAGGATGTGACTTGTAGGGAGCACACTTGTCTAGTATGCATGAGGCCCTGGATTTCAGTCCCAGCACCTCATAGTCTAGACATGGTGTTGCTCACCTGCAGTTGTACTCCCAGCATTTGGGAGGTGGATGCAGAAGGATTGGGAGAAGAAAATCACCCTTGGCTACACACAGGTTGAGACCAGCCTGGGCTACATGAAATCGTGAGATGAGAGAGGGAGAGAGAGAGAAAGAGAGAGAGAGAGAGAGAGAGAGAAGGAGGAGGAGGAGGAGGAGGAGGAGGAGGAGAAGAAGAAGAAGTTGGGGAGCTTACCTGTCCTCGCTGGCAGTTCTGCCCCATGATAGGGAGGTGCTGGTTCTTCGGGCTTCTTTCCTGTTGTCTTCTGTTCTCAGAAGCTGGGTCTCCAAATCCTGGAGAAAGGCCAAGTTCAAAAGAGGCAAGTCAAAGTCTCTGCAGTCTCCTTTTTGTCCTTACCAATTAAGGAGTTGAACACCCCGATACTGAGGACTCACCAGGGACAGAGTACAGAAGGATCCAAGAACCCAGATAAAATGGTGGAAGATTTCTAGCAGGGTATCATTTTGGAAGAAATTGTTGGACTCTTGTCTGGTGGTGGAACCTCATCACCAGCTGCAACTGTCTGAGCTGAGCAGTCCTCAGGGAGGAGATTGGCAGACCTGGGAGTGAGCTGGGACATCTTCAGAAGACCAACAGTCTAGAAGTTCTAGATCAGTCTAGCCTGACCTTCATTCTTGCCCTCATCCATCTAATTTAAAGCATGGTAGCAAGAATCTGTGGGCAAAGCTTATTTTTCTATCTATAAAAGCAGTGGGCATTGCTCATCAAAAAGTCAATACAATGCTGGGTGTGGTGGCATAAGCCTTTAATCCCAGCACTCGGGAGGCAGAGGCAGGTGGATCTCTGTGAGTTCAAGGCCAGGCCAGCCTGGTCTACATAGGGAGTTCCAGGCCAGCTGAGACTACAGGGAGATCCTGTCTCAAAAAGACCAAAAAAAAAAAAAAAAAAGTCAATACAAGCAAGTAGTTTAAAACTTAAAATCACGCTGACTTCTATTACATTTTGGTATGGGTCCTTTCTATTTTTCTCTGGATCACTAGTATCAATAAAAACACAATACTTTTTTTACATTGATTGTGTGTGTGTGTGTGTGTGTGTGTGTGTGTGCGTGCGTGCACATGCGCACACATAAGTGTGCATGCCATGGTGAATGTGTGGAGGTCAGGGGACACCTGTGTGGTTTCCAGGGATTGAATGCAAGTTGTCAAGCTTGGAGGCAGATGCACTTACCTGCTAAGTCATCTCACTGGCCCTGCTTTTGCAATCTTCTTTTTCCATGTAATAATATATGGTGAAAATCTGTTCATGTATGTACAGATTTCAGATTTCATTCCTTTTCTTTCTTTCTTTTTTTTTTTTTTGAGACAGGGTCTCATGTAGCTCAACTTGCTCAAAGGGTAAAGGGTACAAACTTTCAGTTATGAGATGAACACGTTTGGGGATCTAATGTACAGCATAGTGACATTTAACTACACTGCATAGATGAAACTTGCTAAGATGGTGGATGTTAGTGTATTCACCAAGCACAAAGCAGAGTAGGAGATAATGGACAGGCTAATGACTTTGACTGTGATTAGCATTTCACAGTGTGTTTGAAATGTGTGTGCCTTAAATTTATACAATGTTTGTCAATGAAGCTGAGGGGAGACTCCTATCTAATAAATGTCAGATGGCCCAAGTCAAGATTGACAGCCACTTTGTCCAATCTCCAGCACAGCCTGACTGGCTTCCAGATGGTATGTGCTCTGCCTAAGAATTAGCAAGCTGCAACAACTGCAAAAGATTCCCTTCCACTGGGAGTTCTTTCTACTCTAACAGGGAAGCCAAGAGTCGCTTTTAAGTTGGGCACAATGCAGGCGGCTGGCTACTGAGTCACAAAGGGCTGGCTCTGCTGTGTTCTGCTGGAGCTTGGCACAAAGGCACAAACAAAATGAGTGCATCTTTGTTCTTGCTTGTTTACGTCAACAAGTTTTGATTTAATGTTCACATTTAAACCCTCCATCCAGGGGTTCCTGTATGAGAAGACATAGAATTAGAATTTGTATTCTTCAAAGTGCTGTTGAATAGCCCTAGAATCACTTATCTATTGACATCCCAACTTGAGGGTTCACAGACTGTGTGTCTAACCTAAATACCCCACACCTAGTAGGTGTTGAATACAGCTTCAAGGTGAATTTCAGCTGTGAGGCCAGGATGTTTGACTTGAAGTTTTACGTAGCCACTTACAAGCTTTGACACTGGGAAAAAACTCAACTGGCCTGAACTGCAGTTCCCTCAACTATAAAATGGAGTTGATACTTAAGTAATGGAACTTCACAGGATCTGGAGGGTTTAGTTCAAGAACAGAACACTTAGAATAAAATGCTCAGTACCTAGTATATATTCAGTGTATGCTCGCTGACTGCTATTGTGAACTGATCAGTAATTTTACATAACTAAAACAGTTGTGAGAACAGAAAGACGTTTAAGTTTCATGAAAACCTTGGCGTGAAGGTGCAGCCTTCTTGGGGAGCTGCAAAACAGTGGCTCCTCCAGAACACAACACTTTATCTGGGGTAAAGGAAAAAAATACCAAAACTTTTATATGTGAGTTTTTATTTAATTTTTAAAATAAAATTCTGCTTTTTTTTTTTTTTTTTTTTTTCTTTTTTGGGAAGGGGTTCCCTTTACCCCCAGCTTTCCTGGACCTCTTTTTGTAAACAAGGTTGGCCCAAAACTCACAAAGATCTGCCTACCTCTGCCTCCCAAGTGCTGGGATTAAAGGCGTGCACCACCACGCCTGGCAGTTCTGCCATTTTTATAAAACGATACAAGTAGTATTGCAGCAGAAGCACCACTTATCCAGCGCCTTCATCTTTCTATCCCCACTTGGCATCTCCATTGTCTACAGGGCTGGTCCCGTCTTGCCAGCATCGGCTTCTCCCTTTCCCTCGGACACCTTCTCTCCTGTCTTTCCAGGCACTTTTTCAGGCTTGTCCTGGGCTTTGGAGGAGCAGGTTTAGCAGACCACCATGCAGACTGTCCCCGTGACGATATTCCATCTTGACTTTGTATTCTTTAGCATATTCTTCAGTCTTTCTTTTGCAGGTGGGGGCTGTGGCAGCAGCTGTGGGGGTGGGGGATGCAGTGGCCTGAGGCTTTGATCATTCCTGGCGTTCTTCTTGTCTTTTTCAAAATATCTTATTTTTACGTGTATGAGTGTTTTACCTGCATGTATGTAAGTGCACTCAGGTAAGCCATCTCTCCAGCCCCCTCTTCTTTTTCACATTGCTCCTTTATGAGTTTTTTTAAAATTGTATTTAGTTTATTTTTATTTTATGTGTATGCACGTATTGCCTGCATGTAGGTAAGTGCACCTGTGTCGTGCAATGCCCCAAGGAGAACAGAAGAGGCTGCTGGATCCCCTGGAACTGGAGTTATGGACAATTGTTAGCTTCCATGTAGGTACTGGGATTCAAACCTGGGTCTTCTGCAAGAACAGTCTGTGTTCTTAACTGCTGAGCCATCTCTCCAGCCCCGCTACTTTATGAGTTTTAAAATTTCGCTTTATAGGAATTGGAATATAGCTCAGGGTATAGCTTGCCTAGCATGCATCAAAGGTCCCTAGTTTGATCCCCAACACTGCCAAATGAATAAGTAAATCTTACTTTATTGGGTTTTATTGGCTAGTCTTTATAATGTCAATATTTTATTCAATTATTAATACTAAGAGTACATAATTTTTTAAAGCCTGTGGTGGTTTGAAAGAGAATAGGCTACCTACATAGGCTCTGAGTATTTGAACACTTTGTCCCCAGTTGGCGGTGCTGTTTTGGAAGGCTTAGAAGGTGTGGCCATGCTAAAGGAAGCATGTCACTGGGGATGGGATTAGAGAGTTCTTAAGCCTTGATGGATCTCCAGTCACTCTCTTACTTCCTGTACCTGCTTGAAGATATGAGATCTTAGCTTCTGCTCCTTCCCCAGCCACCTCTGTCCCATGCCTCCCCACCATGATGGACTCTTGCCTCCTTGGAACCGTAAGCTAAATAAACTCTTCCTTTTATAAGTTCCCTTGGTCATGGTGTTTCTATCACAGCAACAGAAGTAACTAATACAAAGACTTACATATTTTTATGTGCATGAGTCTTTTCCTGCATGTATGTATGTGTACCACATGAATACACAGTACCCAGAATAGTTCATCAGATCCCTTGGAACTGGAGTTACAGGTGGTTATGAATCATCATGTGGATGCTGGGAACCAAATCTTGGTCAAGCCTGGAATTCACTATATAAACCATGCTGGCTTCCAACTCATGGCAATTCTTCTGCCTCAGCCTTCAAAGTGCTGGGATTGTAGACGTGAGTCACCACATCCAGGATCACAGATTATTTAACTGTCATTGTAAGATGTTTTATCTGCTTGATAGGCTTACAAACTACCTCTCTCTCTCTCTCTCTCTCTCTCTCTCTCTCTCTCTCTCACACACACACACACACACACACACACACACACACACACACACACACCTTCCTTCCTTTGAGACATATCAGCAGCTTCCAGCATCTGCCCTGAGTCACTAAGAATCTTCCAGAGAAGCAGTGCTGCCCTTTGGTACAGGAGGTGGAGAAAATAATAGATGACACTATGGTCCTCTTTCTTCTGCTGCTCACCAACTGCTGTTGCCAAGGAGATGGGGTGGGGGAGTAAGGAACTCTGGGGTGCTTGTTGGAGGGTCAGTAAAGGCAGTTGGTTTTTTTTTCCTTGCCTCCAACCTCTGCCTCTGTCTCTGTCTCTCTCTCTCTGTCTCTGTCTCTCTCTGCCTCTCTCTCCCTCTCTCTCTCTCCATGTCCCACAACCATCCCTCCCTCCCTCTCTCTCTCTCTCTCTCGCCCTCTCTCTCTCACCCACACACCCACACACACACACACACACACACACACACACACCTTCCTTCCTTTGAGGCATATCAGCAGCTTCCAGCATCTGCCCTGAGTCACTAAGAATCTTCCAGAGAAGCAGTGCTGCCCTTTGGTACAGGAGGTGGAGAAAATAATAGATGACACTATGGTCCTCTTTCTTCTGCTGCTCACCAACTGCTGTTGCCAAGGAGATGGGGTGGGGGAGTAAGGAACTCTGGGGTGCTTGTTGGAGGGTCAGTAAAGGCAGTTGGTTTTTTTTTCCTTTTTTTTAGATAGGGTCTTTCTATGTAGCCCTGACTGGCCTGGAACTCACTATGTAGACCATGCTGGCCTCGAACTCATAGAGATCTATCTACCTGCTTCTTCCCTCCCTAGTACACAGGCCACCACACCCAGCTAGTTGGTTTTTGTCAGAACACTTGGTCTAGAGGTTAGGTAGAAGTGAGGGGCATATCTGTTGCCCATGCAGGCAATGGGGGCCATGTGGCTCATTCTGCATGGGCTCTTCTCACTGGGTGCCAGTGCTGCCCAATCACTCTGACCTCCCCGAGAGCCCAGAGTCCTCTTTGGGACTTTGTGCATCACTAGGACTGTCCTCCCTCCCTCTCTCCCTCCTCCCTTCTGTCTCACAGCATCAAAATATCTGCATAAATCAAGTGTTTCTCTTCCCCAAAATTCTGGTCCAGAAATGTTTATGACAGTTTCAGAAGTAACGCTTCATTTCTTAGGTCATTTGCTTGAAGTTGGGGATCCCGATATTTCAGCATGTTAGTAACAAGAAAGCTATCGTTCATTCACATTTTGCAGACGGATGGCAGGTTCATTTATCCCTTACTGGCTTCCTTTGTGTTGTTTTAAGCCTGCTTCAGAGAGAGTGAGAGGACGCTCAGGGACCTTCCCACCTTGCCCTCAGCAACTCGGTGGCAGCTCTGTGGCAGCTGTGTCAGGAGGGCTAGAGACAGCTCAGGCCCTCACTCACAGGAATGTCTCCCACTGCTTATCCTTTTTCACAGATGGAGAAACTGAGGCTCAGAATGTCAAATAACTTCAGGTAAATAGCAAGATTTGAAAATGAGCTGGCTACTGCCTCCAGTTTCCCCAACCCTTATCCTTCCCTGTCTATCTTCTGTCTCCCATCCCCGATCCCCATGAGGTACTGACGTCAAAATTGAATGTAAAACCTCACACATAGCTAGAAAACTGCACCACCACCGACCTATATCCCCAATCATTTTTTTTTTTTTTCTGTATCCCAATGCAGTCCTTGAATTTGCAATCTTGCCTCAGCCTTATGAGTAGCTGGGATTCTAGGCCTGTGCCAATCAGGCTTGGTACACAAACTGTCACATTCTTAACCACTTTGTCTCTTTGTTCTACAGCATCAATTCAGACACTGAGAGTAACGGCTAGTGTTGTCACCTTGACAGGATCTAGAGTCACTTGGGATGGGCCTCTGGGGGAATACCTCCGTTATGCTAATTGATGTGGAAGACTCATCTTAAATGTGGGTGGGACCATTCCCTGGGCAGAGAACCCTGGACTATATACAAGGGAGAAGGCAAGCTAAGCACTCACCAGGCACTCATCCCTCTCTGCTCCCTGATTGTGGATGGAATGAGACCAGCTACTTCAAGCTCCTCACTTTGACTTTCCCATCATGATGGGCTGTACCCTGGAACTGAGCCAGAGTAAATTCTTTCTCAAATTGCTTTTGTCAAAGTATTTTATCACAGCAACAGGGAAAGGAGCCTTAGCTTAATCCCAGCACTTGAAGACCGAGGCCAGCCTGGCCTACATAGCAAGTTTCAGGCCAGCTGGGGTTATAGGGAGACCCTTTTTCAAAACAACAACAACCTCCCCCGCCCAAAAAATATTAAAAATGACTTTAGCCTAGTCACTTTAGTCACTTAACTGTAGTGAGTTTAGGTCCCTTTCAAATTCCTGTGTAACCTGGGAAAGTGCCCCTCCCTGGACTCTTATCAATGGAGCACATGGGTTTAAATGCCAGCTAACTTCAGAGCCTAAGAGTGGGTCTCTTGCAATGCACCTTACAGAACCCCAGGAGCTGCCTGATGGACAAGTCTTATGCCATGAGACGCCAGGGTCAGAGCCCCAGTCCAGACTCTGTCCACTTGCCTTTGGAGAACTCGTGTGACCTCTGCTGGCTCTTCACTTATGCTCACTCTCATTTTTCCAAAAGGACAGCTTTCTGTCCTTGTAAATAAATAAATAAATCCATAATAAAAGGCTACCAGGACAGCATGCAAGTATGTGAGAATTCTTTTAAAAAGTTTGCATTTCTTTGGTGTGTATAGATGTGTACATGTGTGTGGTGTGTGTATAGACACATGCATGCATACACACCATAGTGCATGTGTAGAAATCAGTGGACAACTTGTGGGAGTAGGTTCTTTCCTTCTACCATGTGGGTTCTGGGAATCAAACTCAAGTGGTCAGGCTTGACAGCAAGTACCTTTCTCCACTGAGCTAGCTCATCAGCCCTGTCCTGACAGCAGCTAGATGGTGGAGAGATGAATAGCCCATGTCAGAGAGAATCTTAAGATGCCTAGGGCAGGACTGCCTCTCAGTTTGATTGTCTCAGTGGCATCAACCAATGCCCCGGGCCTGTGAAGGCTCTCCAGGATGCCACCATCTGGAGGTGACATCAGCCCTTAAGTGAGTACATTACAGCATCAGCCAAAATCAAACCTGGGAAGAACTTACTGTGAAACGTGCTTTGATGCTTCTCACATAAAGGTGGTTGTCGAGTCCAGTAAGAACTTTTTCTTCAGAGGTTGCAATCAGATTCACCACACACTTGATGGTACCAGGCAGAAACGTGACCACATGCTCTCAAACCTGCTTCTGGCCAAACACTGGACAGGATGCTCATCTGCCCACCCCGTCAGAATAGCCAAGCCAAATCCGTTTCATTTTTACCAAAACAAAGCAAAACAAAACCCTTCATCCTACCACAAATCCATTGAATCTAAGCTCTCTACAAAGGATGCAAAAGACTTCCTAATCTGAAGCCAAAGAAATGCCAGCTATGCGCTCCCACAGGCTTTCAGTTCTGGAGGCGAGCTGGGCCTGTCTCAACTTCCCAGCTGATCCACAGTTCAATTCTCTTTTGTTCACAATCCCAGACGCGGTCCAACAGTTCAGATCCAAGCTTCCATCCCAGGGAAGCCCTCCCTCCCTTGTCCTCATTCCCTAAGCTCACAAGTCAACTCAGAAACTGATAGACTAGACGCTGGGCCAGAGACTGATCACATAACTCTGTGCCATGTGTCTTTGAGAGGAAAGACAGTGGCCTAGTATGTGCTGCCTTCAGTGTCCCAGGAGCTACAGACAAAGAGCTGATGAGAAGGTGGGCAGAGCAGAACTATGAAGCCTTCGAAAATAATCACATATACAGATTGAATACAGTCTACCCAAGAAAAGTGAGCCAGGCAGTCATGGTATGAACAGCAGCCATTTTGGGTGTCAGGATGGCTCCAAGAAAATGGATCTGGCCTAGGACATTGACTGACCAGTTGGTTTCCTTGGGAACTATCCATCTTTGTCTTCTCTTTCCCTCTGCCTTAATCCCACCATAGACCCAGCCCTGTACTTTATCCCCCCACAGAACACTATAAAATAAATGGTTTCAATTAGCACTGAAATACCTGGAAAGTAGTATTGTATCTACACTTATATAAGGAACTATAAAATGCAGAAGATTGGAGCTGGAGAGATGGCTTGGGGGTTAAGAGCACTGGCCGCTCTTGCAGAGGACCTTGGTTCAGTTCCCAGCACCCACATGACAGCTAACAACTGTCCACAACTCCAATTTCAGGGGATCTGATGCCCTCTTCTGGCCTCTGTGGGCACTGCACCCATTTGGTGTCCTTTATAAATATGTAGGCAAAACACACAGACATATAAAATAAAAATAAAAATTTTAAATGCAAAAGATGGCATATATTCTAATGGTTAGTCATGATACTATATTGCAAAAAAAGGGGAAAGAAACAACAGTAAGGCTATGGTTAAGGCAAGAAAGATTCTGTGTACCAGTTGCACCCTGTGAATGACTGATTCTGCAAAGGCTGACGGTTAGGGAAGGAAATTTAAACTCTGCTTCTGGACTGGAAGTATAGCACAGTGATACAGTGGTTTAGCATGTGAGACCCTGGGTTCCACCCTCAGCCTCACAATAAATGAGCCCCACTTCTTCTCTGTACCAGTAACCCGTTCCTTCACTGTCGAGAGAACGATCTGAGAGTTCAGCATAGATGTTGGTGGAGGACAGAGCTAACCTCTGCTAATGCAGAGCTGGGAAAGCTGGGTGGGCTTACCTAGCCTGAGACACTCACCAGTTGCTGGGGTGGGTAGACTGTGATGTCTCCTCCCAAGGCTGCTGATTCTTAGCACACTGAAGGCCAGTTCCTACAACCTTGCCCAAGGAGGAGCTCAGGACCAGTGAGAGGGTTTCTCTGAGGATGCAGGATACCCAGGATGCTCTGCCTTCAGGGTCTGCCTTTCCTTTCTCATTGCATTGGAATGACTCAGACTAAGGTGGCCCTGACCCAGAACATTCCAGGACAGAGCAGTGGGTGACCCATGGGTGCTCACAGGGCAAAGCTCACCAGACATCTGAGGAAGAAAACTACCAGAAAAGAATGTCAACAGACTGGGTAACATATTGTGTCTTTGGCAGGAACATAAGAACAGGCAAACCAAGAATGTAAAATATGGGGCTGGAGAGATGGTTCAGCAGTTAAGAGCACTGACTGCTTTTGCAGAGGACCCAGGTTTGGTTTCCAGCACCCACATGGTGGCTAACAACCATCTATGACTCCAGTTCTAGGGGATCTTGACACCCTCTTCTGGCCTCAATGGGCATTGCATGCACATGGTACACTTACATGTAGGCAAAATATTCATACCCACAAAATACAAATGAAAAATTTCTAAAAAGAATGTAAAATAGGGATGACAGAGAATCCTGATAAAATAAGGAAGAAAATATACAAATTAAGACCTGAAATCAGGAAAAGAACTACTAATATTGCATATGAAACACATAAAATAATAGAAACTTGAGCACAGATTTTTGTTTTAAATAGGACACACAAAAAAATTAAGATACAAAATAATAAATTCAACTTCAAAATTAAAAACTTTTAAGGCCAGGCGTAGTGGCGCACACCTTTAATCTAAGCACTCTGGAGGCAGAGGCAGGCAGATCTCTGTGAGTTCAAGGTCAGCCGGGGCTACATAGTGAGTTCCAGGACAGCTGGGGCTACAGGGAGACCCTATCTGAAAAAGACCCAGGGCAGGGGGGACTTTTAAAAGTTTTTGAGACAAGGTCTCATATAGCCCAGGCTGGCTTCAAACTCACTGTATAGGTGAGGCTGGTCTTGAATTCCTGATCTTCCTGCATTCACTTTTCAAGCACTAGGATTACAGGCATGTACTATCACACCTGGCTTTTTTTTTTCTTTTCCATTGTTTCAGTTTAAGAATTAATCTTCAATCCCCTTCAGAGAGATTCTCATCTGTTTTAACTCTAATATCATCACTAACTCTTTAAAACTTTTTTTTTTTTTTTTTTTTTTTTTTGAGACAGGTCTCCCTGTAGACCTAGCAGGCCTGGAACTTGCTATGTAGACCAGACTGACCTTGAATTCACTCAGATTTGCCTGCCTCTGCCTCCTGGGATTAAAAGCATGCACCACCATGCCTGGCTTAATTTTTTTTTCTTTAAAAGACACTGTTTAGAAAATAGACCAAAGACATAATAGATGGGCAACCACTGTTTAGAATCAATATAGCTGAAGAAGAAACTGTCTAATTGGAAGAGTCAATCGAGGAAATCTCTCAGTAAGCAGTAGAGAATGCAAAATAAATAGAAGAGTTTAAAGTTAAACAGTATGGAAGCTAGATGTAAAAGTGATAATATCCAGATGATGAGTTCCAGAAAGAAGCAAATAAAAGAGAGATGGAGAATATTTTGGACAAAAAACATACATTTCTTACAATTAGCAAAAATGAAGAGCCTCAGATTGAAAATATATAGACAAAACAAAGAAAATTCTAAATGCTTCTAGAAGATCAGAACCGTACTAGCGTCAGCAGTGCCTGCAGCTTTATCTACAATAGAAACTACAGATTTAAAAATTTTGTTTGCATTTATGGGGGGAGGATGGCATTGCCACAGCAGGCATGTGGAGGCCAGAGGACAACTTGTGGGAGTCAGCAGCAAGTACTTTTACATACTGAGTTATCTCACCAGCCCAAAAATCACAGACTTTTTTTTCAGTATTGTTGCAAATGCCTCAAAATATTGTTTATACAAATCAGAACTTCAAAATGATTATTGTAATCATGTTATACTGGATCTCACTATATAACAAATAAATAAGTACATTATTACTATGTTAACATTTTCTTCTTGTTTTTTTGGTGGGAGGAGGTTAAGATAGATACTTACTAGCTGGGCATGGTGGTACTTGCCTTTAATCCCAGCACTCAGGAGACAGGCAGGCAGAGCTCTGTGAATTTAAGGCCAGCCTGGTCTACATAGTGGGTTCCAGGCCAACTGGAGCTACAGGGAGACCCTGTCTCAAAAAGACATGGGGAAAAATGATAGATGTTTACTATGTAGTCTAAACTAGCCTAAAATTCTCTATATAGCCTGAACTAATCTTGAACTTGTGATCCCCCAGCCTCAGCCTCCCCACCATACAGCTGGTCTGGAATTTGTTATATAGACCAGGTTGGCTTCCATCTCACAGAGATCCACCTGCCCCTGCCTTCCTAGTGTTGGGACTAAAGGTGTGCACCACCACACCTGGCTCAATTTTATTTTTATTTTATGTGTTTATTTTTATTTTATGGGTGTTTTGTCTCTATGTAAGTGCACCACCTGCCTGCAATGCCCTCAGAGATCAGAAGATGGCATCAGATCCCCTGAAATAGGAGTTATAGAAGGTTGTAAGATGCCATGTGGATGGTAGGAACTGAACCTGAGTCCTCTGCAAGAACAGCAGTGCTCTTAACTGCTGAGCCATCTCTCCAGCCCCTGGCTTCACTTCCTTAAGAGCTGTATGGTAATACCATTAGTTCTTTTGTAATTCTATTTATTTTATACACTTAAAATATTATTCTGAGAAAAGATCCCTAGGTTTCATGCTATTGCTAAAAGGGTCTGTGGTACACAGGCACAGAGGAGCACATGTAGAGGCTGGGAGTTCCCGATCTAAAGGGTGAAGGGCATGGTCAGATGCGTCTTCACCTTGTCCTTGTTAAAGCTGTATTGCAGACATGTGAATTTCTTTCTCTTGCTGCCTGTAAGCTCTTATGGGGCAGCAATGGTGCCATATTTCCTTGGGTCCTCAACACCTGCAACAGGACTTGATGCCCATTGAACCATCCCCTAGAGAGGATCTACTGTGTCTAAAGCATGAGTGCCATGAGGTGAGATAGGCCAACAGAGAGATTCAAATACAAGTAGTAAATTGATTCATTTAAAGAACTGCCCAAGGGCTGGAGAGATGGCTCAGCAGTTAAGAGCACTGATTGCTTTTGCAGAAGGCCCAGCTTTGATTCCCAGCATTCACGTGGCAGCTGACAACTGTCCATAACTCCAATTCTAGGGGATCTGATGCCCTCTTCTGACCTCCATGGGCATTGCACAACATGAATGCACTTACATACATGCAGGCAATACACTCATACACATAAAATTAAAATAAAAAATAAAATATTTGTATAAAATAAAGAACTGCCCAAAGGCTGCTTAATGCCAGCCACCATAGTTGGCTCTGGGACCACAGGGTGAGGTGAACTGTCTTTATTCCCAGTGAGCCCCCTTTCTTGCCAGTGGGGAAAAAAGACAAGATTTCTGAACACAATAAATAGAGTGAGGTCAACTGGTCTGAAAAGGCAGGGTGATTAGGGAAAAGGGAATTAGGGAATTAGGGAAAACCTAATTCTTTTTTTTAAAGGCTTAATTATTTTAAATTATGTGTACATGTGTGTGTCTGTGCATGCAGGTCCCCATGGAGACCAGAGGCATTGAACACTGGCTGGAATTAGAATTATAGGCAATTGTCAGTCACCCAAAGTAGGTGCTGGGAACCAAACTCAAGTCCTCTGGAAGAGCAGAACCAGTTATGTGTTCTTAATGGTGAGCCATGTCTCCAGCCCTGACATCTACTTCTTAAACCTATATCTGTCAGCCCTTTCTATGCCAAAGGTTACTATAAAATTTAGAAAAGGATGCTCCCCCCCATCCCTGCTACTTTTGTTTTGTTTTAAAGTGAGGTTGTATGTATTCCAGGCCAGCCTTGAACTCACTATGTAGTCAAGGATGACCTTGAACATCTGATCCCTGTCTTCGCTTCCTCCACCTCCTGAGTGCTGGGATCAGAGGACATTATGATTTCAAGTTAATGTGGTGCTAGGAATCAAATCCAGGATCATATCCATGCCAGGCAAGCACTCTACCAACCAAGACATATCTTTAGTCTGATTATCTTCTTAAGAGGAAAGTACAAGGCTCTCCTGAAGGCAGTTTACCTTGGTGCAGCTGGTTTGGCCTAGTAACCCCTGTGAAGTGGCCCCTTTACTGGCCCAGGTGTTTCAGGGGCTAGCCCGTGCTGTCACGGGATGGATGTCTGCCCTCTCTGGAGTTTTCTTCCAGGTTAAAAGACTCTGTGATGTCATTAATTAGTTAGAATGGGCAAGGTTGCCTAGTTATATTGAGGCTCTTTTTCTTCCAAGAGATCAGAGTTAGGAGAGGACCCCGAACTCGCATACATGAGCTAAGAGACCAAGGGAGGGCTCAGAGGAACAGCAGCCTGAATCTCTGGGCCAGATCATCTGTCTAGGAAGGATGTTGCAGACCCAGGGGGACTGGAAACTGAGGCTATGGTACCCAGGAATGAGAGATCTTGGGAAAAATAGGGCAGCCAGATTTCCAGTTGATTAAGACAGAATCTCACGAAATTACATGGGGTAAGGTCAGGAGGCAGAGGCAGAAGGATCGCCAGAAGTTCAAGGCCAACCTGGGCTGTATAGTGAGACTCTGTCCCAAAAAGACCAATGGAGGGGCTAGTGAGATGGCTCAGTGGGTAAAGGTGTTTGCCACCATATCTGACCACCTGAGTTCAATCCCTGGAACCCACATGGTAGAGAGAGAACCAACTCTTGAAAATTGTCCACTGAACTCCATATATGCACCATAGCACATGTGCACCTACACACATACACACACACACACACACACACAAACACACACACACACACAAACACCAAAAAAAAAGAGGAAAAAAAATTAAGCCCAAAAGAGGAGATTGTTTTCCCTAAAGAGGTATAAGTTCCAAATACAAAAATAAATTCATGCCAGGTGTGGTGGCACACACCTTTAGTCCCAGCACTTGGGAGGCAGATGTAGACAGATCTCTGTAAGTTCAAGGCCAGCCTGGTCTACATAATGAGTTCCAGGCCAGTTGGGGCTATAAGGAGACCCTGTCTCAAAAAGACTAAAAATTAAAAAAACAATAAATAAATTCAACAAATCCTAAAACATTCCTCCAGAGAAGCACGGCCTTAAAATACAGAAAAGATTAGGATTGGTACATCTCCAATCTGTTCACAGTCTCAGCACCATACATGTTCACTGACTGGGAAAACACTTCCTAGGGCCCCTTCAGCGACCTCATCTGTCCCCAGCCCTGGCTGGCCTCTCTCACTGAGACCTAGTCTCCCTGATTCTACCTGCCTGAATATCCTGCTTCAGCACATGGTGACACAGAACTGGGGACTGTCTCCTCAGGAAGAGGAGCTCTGTGGAGTTGAAATTGTATGACAAGCACATCAAATTAAATCAACCAGATATTTTCAAAATTCCTCTCCTTGATTTGTTTCCCATGATAATGACCCTTAAATTTTTTTCCCAAGGAAAATCTCAAAAAGCTTAACTTTTAAAATCCTGTAAATACTTGTTCAGAATGACACAGTCTTGGGTTCACCCCTCAAATAAAAATGTGGCTAGCAACAGGCTTTCAATCTATCAGACTGGGTAAGAAATTCATGTAGTCATGTGACAAGAGAGATAGTCTCAGGCATGTCAAAGGAATGTTGGGGACAAAGAGAGAAAGGAAGGGATGTCTATTGAAGAAAGGGGCAGGGACATGAGACTCCAAATAGTTTTGAAGGGCAGAATGGAGGCAGATGGGGTGTGTGGGAAGAGGGCTGCTGGGGAGTTCGAAGGGCTTCCAGGGGTGGGAGCTAGCTTGGTCAGTAGAGTGATGCCTCACACACATTAGGACCTGCATTCCACCTGCAGAAACCAGGTAAAAATGCTGGGTGTGGTGGTGGTGTGCATGTAATCCCAGTGCTGGGGAGGTGGAGACAGGAGGCTCCCTGGGGCTCGCTGGCCAGTCTTGCCTCACTGTGAGTTCCAGGTGAATGAGAGATGCTGTGTCAAAGGAGGTAGGTGGTGTTTCTGAGGAAGACCCCCAAGGTTGTCCTCTGGCCCCCACATGCAAGTGCACATGTATGATGCACACCCCATACATATATGAATACACACACATACACAGACGTAAGACTTCCAGTTGACCACAGCTGCTCAAGAGTAAGAGCTATAGGATCACGTGGTCAATGCCCAGTCACTAGTGATCATTCTAATGAAAAGTGAATAATCTATTAAGGACTGCGGATGTTCTATCCGTTTCCACTTGTTGGCAGGAAGTCTGGATGGAGATTCTTAGCACCTCTGACCCTATGGGTCCCTTATTCTACTGACAAGACATGGAGATACCAAATGAGCCCCTCAGAAAAAAGATTAACATCTCATGGCAAGTTTCTTGGGAAACCAAATTTCTTTTATCACTGGCCTGATCTCATGAACCTAACACTCCTTGGCACAGACATCGCCTGCAGCAACACCAACTGTGGTGACGCCAACCATATCACATGCAAAATGAAACAGACACTTCGAGTTGTCTCACTCTGAGACACATACATGCAGAATGAAACCTCAGGTGTTCACACAGCCTCCAAAGCAAGAAAGATCCCTCAGGCTCCAGGGCAATCAGCTCCCCCATATTCAGAGATGAATGTTCAGCCAATCTTGTTCTCAAGGCTCCCGTGAAGCCAGCACGACAAGGACAGGTTAGATTAAGTACCCTCATTTATTATGGTCTTTCTCCCTCTCAAAGACTCATCCCCAAGCTGAGGCCCTGACCTACTGCCAGAGGCAGCTTCAGTTTGCCAGCGAGGAATGTGATCACCAGACCCCTGGGCAGATTCCAAGTCCAGCAGCCACAGGGCCTGAAGCCATAGAACCCTGATAGCTCAGGCCTAAACTGGAAATGTGTTGAAAAGGGACCTCTCAGGCCAGATACTTTGATTTCATAAGTTGGTCCATCTTCAGCTCAAATATGTCAAATGGAGGTGCCATTGTCATTGGAAAGCCAGTAACAGGATGCTGAGTATCCAAGAACCTGGGGTTAGTTCTCCCTCGGCCATGGGTAAGGGACGATCAGTCAGGAGGTTGCCTGCTGGTCCCTGGCTGACTCATCCGCAGAGCAAGGTCTGGTCAGCATCAGCAATACACCAGGCCTGGCAGGGGACCCTTAGTTCTCCTTCCATGACTACTGTAACCTCTTGGCTACTGCAGTGATCAAAGCCGCTCCCTTCCCACTGCCGTCCTCTGACAACATGAATGTCACGTCACACTGAGGGGCCAGATCTTCCACTGTCTCCTGCAGAACTCGAGAGAAGCTGGGACAAAGAGGGAGAAATGCCATGAGCTCTTGCATGAGGGATCAGCAGATTATGTTTCCTTCCTGACCTTAAGCAGGGAAACTCCACACAATCATCAGCCAACTGTGGTATTAGCTGTGGGCTTTCACAGGGCCTCCTTACCAGGTTAAGGAGATACTCTCGGTCCTAGTTTTGAGTGCTTTTATCCTGTACGGGCATTGGACTTTGTTCTTTGTCGGTGCTTTTGAAAGGATTATATGGTTTCTTTCTAGCCTCTGGTCAAGTCTTAGTTCAAGAGAGAGGATTTGGGGCTGGCAAAATGACTCAGTGGGTAATGGTACTTGCTGCTAGGCCTGATGACCTGAGTTCAATCCCCAGACTCCACATGATGAAAGGAAAGGAGAGAACTAACTCCCATTCTGACTTCCATGTGTGTGCCATGGCACGCATACATACACACATACATGTACACCACACAAAATAAATATAGTTTTAAAAAAATTGTGGAAAACAAACCCTCAAATATATGCCCCCAAGCAGCAAACTGAAAGAAGCTGTGAACCAGCTGTCAGCACCACAGGAATTTTAGAAGCTAGTTAATACATTTTCTTGTCATAGAAATAAAATTGGAAACATTGAATAAAAACAATAGCTTCCATTAGTGATACTATTAAACTTAAGCCTCACAACAACCTATGAATATGATTTCTTTTGTCCTCATTCCACAGAAAAAGACTTGTGACTCTAAAAGGGTAAGACACTACTAGCCCTAGCTGGCTTCCATAAGGCAGGCCAGGGGTCAACCCTAAGTTGTGTGACAGGGCTCTTAAGCTGTCTGTCCACTGACTCTGAGCTGAGAAAATGACAGCGTGCCCATCCCTGACTAGCACTCTGTGCCATGCTGACCCGCCCTAGGAGATCAAGTGGGACTGTAGTGTGCTATGTGCTGTCTGTTTAATCTGTATGCATGCCACCTAAGTGGCAAAGGTCATTGCTGCTGACCTGGCACAGATGAGGACCCTGGCTGAGGTTTAGAGGCTTACTACCAGCCTTGTGTGGACAGCCAGGACACAGAGGCACCAGCCCTTGTCTCTGTTTAACAGCAGCAGCCAGCTCTAGCATGCTTATTACCTTCCCAGCAAAGGATGGGGTGGCATCTTCCCACTGCACAGTGGGAAGGGAAGAAGATGAGTCCACCCCTGATTGGAGCATGCCTTCCCTCTGCCCCACTCCCCAAGACCCTCACAGGCACTCACTGAGGGTGCAGCTTGTACAGCGTGCCATCCACACCCACGGTGATCTTCAGGTGCTCCAGCCCCTGGTCCTCTCTCTTCTTTTCCACAATGGCAGCCATGCCTGCACCACAGAGCTGGGCCGCCCGCCGGGACACAGCCCCACACACCTCCTTCACCACAATGCTGTCTTCACATGTACTGTCCAGGCCCAGCTGCTGCAGGATCCTTCTGACCTGCAGGAGGGCCAGCCGATCACTGTGGGCAAGTAGAACAGGACATCAGCAGCTGCTCTCTGGGGCTTGGGAACTGCTGGACAGGGCCCTGAGCCTTCCCACCCTGTCATGCTTTAGCCTGAGGAAGGAGAGAATGATCCAAGCAAGGGTACAGGGGAGCAGGATGCCAGACACACAAGTAGGTCCAGCTTCCCAGGAAGTCTCATTGCCTTTAAATAGCTAAGTGTGACTACCCTCGTGTTAGGCATATTCCTGCCCAACATCTCACTAGGAACTAATATTAGGATCAGGCCCCAATATAGTAGGTGCCCATTTTCAGAAGAGGAGCCTGAGGTTAAGAGTGCTAGAGACCAGACTTTTTTTATATACAAGTCTCAAACCAACTCAGTACCCTCCCCCCACGGTACTTTTTTCCCATTCTGGAGGCCAATTTCCTTCTATTTAACTTTTTGATTCACTTTGTATTCATTTAGTCACTAGTCAGAAGAGGGTGTCAAATTCCCTGGAACTGGAGTTATAAACGGTTGTTAGCTGACTATCTGTATATGGGTTTTTATTTTTTGTAATGCAGCCTCTGGCTGGCCTAGTAATCATTATGTAGTTCAGTCTGCCAAACTCATGGCAATCCTCCTGCCTCTACCTCCCAAGTGCTGGGATTACAGGTGTGTGCTGCCATACCCAGCTAATTATATACTTTTGAAAGTTGAGCTATCTTCTCAACAGTAGCCAGCATAGGGTTGGGGACATTCAATGATGGAGTGACTAAATGAATACAAAGATATAACAGCATCTTCAAGAAGGGGAACCAGTCTGGAGAGATGGCTCAGCAGTTAGGGCACTGGCTGCCCTTGCAGAGGACCTGAGTTTGGGTCCCAGCACCCACATGGCAGCTAACAACTGTTCATAACTCCAGTTCCAGGGAATTTGACACCCTCTTCTGACCTCTGCAGGCTTTGCATGACATGAGTGCACTTACATACATGCAGGCAAGACAGTCATACACATAAAATTTAAAAATTAAAAAAAAAAATTTTAAAGAAGAGTGGGAAACCAGCCTGGAGAAATGATTCAGTATTTAAGAGCACTGGTTGTTCTTACAGAAGACCTGGGTTCAGTTCCCATCACCCACATGGCAGCTAAGAACTGTTCATAACTCCAGTTCTAGGGGATCAGACACCCTTTTCTGACCTCTGCTGGCATTCTACAACACAGGTGCACTTATTATATACGTGTATGCAATACATTCATACACATAAAATAAAAATAAATAAAATATTAAAAAAAAAGAATGGGAAACCTTAGCACAGACCCACAACTGCTCAGTGTGCAGAGAATAAGAGACTGTGGAGTGTCGGTCCTAAGTGGGACAGCTGTATCACACTCCCTTTTTCCAAGGCCCAAGGATCATTGCAGAAGAGGAGACAGAAAGACTGTAAGAGCCAGAGGTAGTGGATGACTATAATGACACTGTTCTCAAGACACAACAGGGTAGTTGGACACATGAACTCAGAGCGGCTGTTGTCGGGAGCCATGCTTGACATAAGCATAGGAAAAAAGAAGTGTGCCACTTTAAGAGCTTCTGAGCTCTCTGCTTCAGTGGTCTGAGCCGGCAGGCTGTGCCTCCATGATTAATTAGGTCTTCTAGAAACTTAGTTTCGCTTCTGTCTTCAGGCACCTGAGTTGGTGATGTAATGCAGCTATGTGCTGCGTCCTTAGTTACTTTCTGTTAGTAAAATATCCTTGGTGATTCCTTGGTTACCCAAAATCTGATTCCTATATAAGATCTGTGTTCCTCACAACAAAAAGCCATTCTGTGATTGCTCACCTGACTGCTAAGAATTAAACTTTTTATAGTAAAATCAAAACCTTTGTCTTGACTTTGGTCTTGGGTTCTTTCTTGTTGAAGCTCCAAGCCTGGTGGGCTTGGGGGGGGCAGTCGACAAATGGCGCCCAACGTGGGGCCTCTCATCCCTGAAGAAAACCAGCTTTCCCTCTGCCAGCAGCCATCAGTTGTCAATAGCTCCTCAACTAGGGATGGGATGTTGTGACCCCCCCTCCTCCATTCATGCTGGAATTTTGTGTGTCTTGATCTTGTGTAGGTCTTGTGTGTGCTGTATACCTTTATTAGTAATCTTTGTTAAGTTTTGTCTCTTAGTTCCTTTTACTTGAAGGTTTGCTGGACCCTGCTTTGAGATTCTTTTAAAATCTAAAACTACTTCAGGTCCTCTAATAAATGTTGGGTTTAATCAATTAACATAAATCAATTGCTATTGAGTTCAAACTCAATTTATTTTCTTTAAAAGCGTATTTTAAGTTGTTCTTTTCACGTTTGTTTCACATTACCTTAAGTACCTATATTGTGTTTTAAGGTCACTCTTTTTTTTTACAGGGACCTCTCTATTAATAATTGATATCTCCCTGCCTACAGTGTTGCCACATTATTGATTTACATTTCCATTTGTTAAATTTGTTTCATTTTACTTTGGTTACTTACCTTGTAAGTAAGTATATAAGGTTGCTCTTTTCCTTGCAGAGATCATTCTTGTGTGGAACCACTACTTGTCTTCTACCTCTTGGAGTATGATTATTTTTACTCACTTCTTATAACATTATAATACAGATGGTACATCGGGTCCTGAAACTTTAACATTTCAGCATAGAGCTTCTTTGTATTAGGTTGTGTGTTCTTCTAATTGCATTTTATTAATTTTGCCCAGCTAGCTCAGTCGGTAGAGCATGAGACTCTTAATCTCAGGGTCATGGGTTCGTGTCCCATGTTGGGCGCCATTTGTAGAACGCCCCCCAAGCCCACCAGGCTTGGAGCTTCAACAAGAGAAGAGTCAAGACAAAGGTCTTGATTTAATTATAAAAGTTTAATTTTTGACAGTCAGGTGAGCAACCACAGAATGGCTTTTTGTTGTGAGGAACACAGATCTTATATAGGAATCAGATTTTGGGTAACCAAGGAATCACCAAGGATATTTTACTAACAGAAAGTAACTAAGGACACAGCACATAGCTGCATTACATCACCAACTCTGGTGCCCGAAGACAGAAGCGAAACTAAGTTTCTAGAAGACCTAATTAATCATGGAGGCACAGCCTGCCGGCTCAGACCGCTGAAGCAGAGAGCTCAGAAGCTCCTAAAGTGGCACACTTCTTTTTTCCTATGCTTATGTCAAGCATGGCTCCCAACAAGCTGTGACAGCACACACAAGACCTACACAAAATCAAGACACACAAAATCCCAGCATGGATGGAGGAGGTGGGGTCACAACATCCCATCCCTAGTTGAGGAGCTATTGACAATTGATGGCTGCTGGCAGAGGGAAAGCTGGTTTTCTTCAGGGATGAGAGGCTACCCATGCTCCAATAGATGAGCCTACACCCATTCACATACTGTCAGCACTAAGTGGACTCAGGGAGCTTAGAAAAAGTAGCATATGAAACTGGGAAGGAACAGTGGTGGTAGGAATAAGGGAATTCCTCCCCTTATTAGAGAGAAGGAAATGAGGGCTGAATTTGATCAAAGCACATTATATGCATGTATGAACTTCTCAAACAATAAAAACAATTTAAAAATGAACATGTTCAGAGAAATGGCATAATAGGGATAAGCTAGCCTCAAGTCTAGACACTGATTAACTCATAGTGAGCCAATGATATTTACTACTTGTGAGCCTCAAGCTAAATCATGTGAATGTGCATCCTTGCTTCAGTGAACCATAGGAAAGATGAGTACCCTCAAGAAAGAATGACCTAGGGGGCTGGAGAGATGGCTCAGTGGTTAAGAGCACTTCCTGCTCTTACAGAGGACCCAAGTTCAATTCCTAGCACCCATGCCAGGCAGCTGACAGCCACATATAACTCCAGCTCCAGGCAGATCTGTCACCTCTGGCTTCTGAGGGTACCTGTATTCACATTACATACTACCACCCCATACACACATACATGGTTAAAAATAATAAAAACAAATCTTTCACACAAAAAAGAATGACTGACAAGCAACCACTGTGGCCAGGCAGAGGACAGCGGGTGGCCAGGAGTCCAGCCAGACTACAGAATGTTTTACAGACCCTGAAGATGCATTTTCATGAGGTTCATGCCATAGCGAAACAATGGGTAATAAGGCACCATGTGCTGTTTAGTCTTGTATATTGATGTGTGTGCTTTGTTTTGTTTTGCTTTAGTGAGTTTATTTTGGTATTTGTCCTTGCACAGAAAAAAAAAAAGCAGAAGGAAAGATATTCATATATTGGTCAGGTTTTAAGATTTTTTTTTCATATAGATTATTGTCTCATTTGTAGTTAAAATTTTTTTGATTTATTTTTATTTTATGTGTATGAATGTTATCTTTTTGTGTATATAAGTGCACCAGTGTCATGAAGTACCCATGGAAGACAAAGGAGGGCATTGGATTTCCTGGAACTGGAGTTACAGATGGTTGTTAGATGCCATGTGGGTGCTGGGACTTGAACCTGGGTCTTCTGCAAGAGAGCCAGTGCTCTTAACAGCTGAGCCATCTCTTCAGCCCCAGCTTATTTGTATTTTTTAATTAATTAATTAATTTTTATCTTATGTGTAAGAGTATCTTACCTACATGTATGTAAGTGCATCACATGTATGTAAGTGCATCACATGTGTGCAATGCTCATGGATGCCAGAAGAGGGCATCAGATTCCCTGGAACTTGAGTTCAGTGGATGGATGTTAGCCATTATGCAGCTACTAGGAACCAAACTTGGGTTCTTTGCAAGAGCAATCAGTGCTCTTAACTGCTGAGTCATCACTCTAGCTCCTGTATTTTAAAATTTTTATTTATTTGCAGTGCTGGGGATCAAACCCAGAGCCCCCGGTGTGCTAGATAAGCACTCCACCACTGACTCCTTATCTGGATTTAGTTTTTTTGCATTTATCTATTTATTGTGTGTATGTATGTATGTATGTATGTATGTATATGGGCACAGGTATGCTATAGCACACATGTGGAGGCTATGGGACAACTTGCAGGAGTTGGTTCTCTCCTTCCATCATGTGGGTCCAGGGATCAAATTCATAGATGGTCAGGGCTGGAGAGATGGCTCAGTGGTTAAGAACACTGGTTGTTCTTGCAGAAGACCTGGGTTCGAATCCCAGCACCCACATGGCAGCTAACAACTGTCCGTAACTCCTGTCCCAGGGGATCCAACAGCCTCTTCTGGCCTCCCCGGGCATTGCATGACATGGGTGCATTTACCTACATGCAGACAATACACACATACACTTAAAATAAAGAATAATAAATAAAATATTTTTTAAAACTCATAGATGGTCAGTCTTGGCAGCAAATGTTTGTCCCTGCCAAGCCATCTTGTTGGCCCATTTATTTGTTTTGTTTTCATTGTGTTTTGTGTTGTTTATTGAGACAAGATCTCCCTGGAACTCCAGATAGCCTGGAACTCACTACATAGACCAGGTTGGCCTCAAACTCACAGATATCTACCTGCCTCTGCCTCCTGAGTGCTGGGATTAAAGGTATGTGCCACCACGCTTGGCTATCTGCATTTTTAAATGCATTTCTAAAATGAGTAACATTTATGTATTATTTTAAAAGGGTTATTTTAGAGCTTATAAAAAAGAAAGCCTGGGGCTGGAGAGATGGCTCAGTGGTTAAGAGCAGTGGCTACTCTTGCAGAGGACCGAGTTCAGTTTCTAGGACCCACATGGTAGTTAAAAACCATCCATAACTCCAATTCCAGAGGATCCAATACCCTCTTCTGACCTTTGTGAACATTGCACACATGGGTGTACTTACAAACATGCAGGCAACACATAGGCATAAAATAAAAATAAATTAAAAAATATAAAAAAAGAAAGCCTGTAACTCCTTCCAGGCTTCTTCACATTTGCCGGCTTCTTTCCTGCACATTCTCTTCCGCAATCCTCAGAGAAAGTCTGACAGTTAAATTATATCTTCTAACGCAGGAGAGAGAGGTCCAGAGATGTGAAGCAGCCTGCCTCAGGTCATACAGCATAAATAAGCTAAGAGGCAGGGATGAAGCTTAGACTCGGACGAAACTGAGACCCAGGCTCTTGACTAAGACTGACTATGGTTGTCAAGCTTGAAATGGCCCAGAGTCAGCACAGCGCCTACCACTTCCCAGCTGGCACTAGACGTGATGGTTTTCTTCTTATTCCATGAAGGCTTAAGGAACTACAGAAATCAAAGCCTCCAAAAGCAAAAGCAAATATTTCTGTCTCCAGTTTTTTCATGTGTGTATGGTATGCATGTGTACGTATGTATGTACATGTTTTCATGTGTAGACATACATATGGTTGCACGTACATGTGGAAGCCCCAAGGCTGAGATCAGGAATCATCCTATATTGCTCTTCTACCTTATTCATTGAGGCAGGGTCTCTCCTCAAACCTAGACTAAGCTGGGTGTGGTGGTGCACTCTTTAATCCCAGCACTTGGGAGGCAGAGGCAGGCGGATCTTTGTGAGTTTGAGACCAGCCTGGTCTACATAGTGAGTTCTAGGCCAGCTGGGGCTACAGGGAGACTGTCTCAAACAAAGAAAGACAAACCTAGACTAGTCTCACTAGCCAGTTTGCTCTGGGGACCTTGTCTCCACCTACTGAGGATGGAATTACAGGCAGGATGCCATACCCACCCAGGATTTCCATGGGTTTCTGGGGATCTGAATGCCAGACCTCAAGGTTGCAGAGCAAATGTTTAACCATTTAACCACTTAAGCCATCTCCTCGGCCCCATGGAAGCAAATATTTCTGGAAATCTGGCCTCAAATTCACTATGTAGCTGAGGATGACCTTGAACTCCTTTTTTGTTTTGTTTTCTTTTTCTTTTCTTTTCTTTTTTTTTTTTACCAGCCTAGAACTTGCTAGGCCTGCCTCTGCCTCCCCAAGCACTGGGATTAAAGGAGTGTGCCACCATGCCTGGCTTTTTTTTTAGGCAGGGTCTCTTACATCCAGGCTGGCCTTGAACTTGAACTTGCCATGTAGCTGAAGATGACCTTGAACCTTTCCCTTGCAGCCTGACCTGCTCAAGTGCTGGGATTATTGGCATGTACCACCACATCCAATTTATATCGTGCTGGGAATGAAACCCAGGGCTTCCTAAATGCTAGACAAGCCCTCTACCAACTGAGCTATATCCCCAGCCCTGAAACTATGTTCTTAAAAAGAACATGTCCAAGGGGAAGTAAGTGACCATAGGAAGTGCTCCTTTTCTCAAATGTTTCTACTCCTACATAAATAATTCATAAGATGCAAATAACTGTGAGCAAAAAGAATAATTATGGTGATACTCAGAATAACAAAAAGTCATAAATTACAACCTATTAAATGGGAAATTTAGAAAATTATAGTATACTAACAACTAACTTTTATGTAGCTATTTGAAATGATAATTACACTAAAGGGCTGATAAAAGGAAGTTCTCTTTCTATAAGCGGTCCAGCTAATTTGTGCAATGCTAACATTAGAGTTGCAACAGTTTATATTAATGAAATAACAGACCCAGACACAGGCACCAATGACACGTAAGAACATAGATGAGACAGGGGCAGACAGTTCACCACCTGTCCAAAACTTAACACTTAATCTGACTGAGCATCCAGGGAGACTATAAGATTTCCAGAAAATACAAGCGATGGAGTAATGTGCTAAGTGCTACAATCAGCACAATCTGGAACTCAGAAAACTTGTAGGATAAGATGATAGTTTCTGTGCTGGATAGCTTTAATGTGTCAACTTGACACACTTGGGTAGAGGGAGCCTCAATTGGGGAATTCTCTCCATTGAACTGGCCTGTGGTCATGTCCATGGGGCATCTTCTTGATTGTTGAGTGATGTGGGAGGGCCCAGCCCACTGGGGGTGGTGACATCCCTGGGCAGGTGGGCCTGTGTTGCATAAGAAAGCAGGCTGAGCAGGGGCCAGGGGAGCAAGGCAGTAAGCAGTGTTCCTCCATGGCCTGTGCTCCAGCTTCTGCCTCCGGGTTCCTTCCCTGAGTTCCTGCCTTGGGCTCCCTGATGAACTGTGACCCGGGAGATGTAAGACAAATAAAGCCTTTCCTCCCCAAGTTGGTATTGGTCAGAGTATTTTGTCACAGCAATGGAGAAACAAACTAGGACAGTTTCTGTAACAATTACGTCATTAAAGAAAATAAGAAAGGGAAGAAAAAACTGTAGATTAAAAGAGATTTAGAAGCATATACCAAGCAAATGTCATTGAAGGACCCTGTTTGGATACTAATGCCAACAAGTCAACAGATTCGTTTTGCTTTTGGTTTTGCTTTTTGGGCAATTTAGGAAACAAGAACTCTAAGAAGATATTTTGCTATCAAGGTGACATTAGCTATATAAAGAATGATAACGGCACTGTGGTTATTTAAGAGCTCCTACTTTAGAAATACATTTTGAAATATTTATAAACGAACTGCCAAAAGTGTGGGCTTCGTTTCAAATTCACCCAGCCTGAGGCAGAGGCAAGAGGAGGTACTGACAACTGGGTTTGGTGGTGAATCAGTCTTTGTTAGAGATGCTAGAAACACAGCGTTCATTTCACTGATGTTCTACTTCTGTATGTGTTTAAAATATCTCTTAATTAAATAGTAAAATAAAAACCAGAAGCCAGGCATGATAGGCAAGTACAAGTCACACTTGTAACCCCAGCACTTAGAGGCAGAGGTAGGAGGATCATGAATTCCAAGCCATCCTCACCTACATTGCAACTTTGAAACCAACCTGGACTACATGAGGCCCCATCTCAAATAACAAACAACAATAAAACAGAATTGTAAATAAAATTTTCTATGATCAAACACTGAATAAACAATACGTGAATGTCAAATGTAATGACTGCAATTATCAAAAAAAGTTTGCATATATTCAAGAACTTAAAAGGGAATATAACACACAAAAGCCAAAACATTTGCATTTGGTAACAAGCATATGGGTGATTCTTTTTTTGTCTTTTTGAGACAGGGTCTCCCTGCAGCCCAGGCTGACCTGGAACTCACAGTGTAGCCCAGGCTGGCCTGGATCTCAGAGATCTGCCTGCCTCTGCCTCCAGAGTGCTGGGATTAAAGGCATGTGCCACCACGCCCAGTTATATGGGTGATTTTTTTCCCTAGGCATGCCATCTTTTTGGAAATAAAGGAGGATTATGTCTAATTTAACTCTTGTGTAGTCCTTTTAGATCCTGGGTAGAGAACCCAGTCCTTTGGGCTTGAGTGACCTGAGGCTACACCAGTGACCTGAGGCTACACCAGTGACCTGAGGCTATACCAGTGACCTGAGGCTACACCAGTGAACTGAGGCTACACCAGTGACCTGAGGCTACACCAGTGACCTGAGGCTACACCAGTGACCTGAGGCTACACCAGTGACCTGAGGCTACACCAGTGATCTGAGGTTACACTAGTGACCTGAGGCTACACCAGTGACCTGAGGCTACACCAGTGACCTGAGGTTACACTAGTGACCTGAGGTTACACTAGTGACCTGAGGCTACACCTAGGGTGTTGACCTTTGGGCTGTGATCTGATGCCAATAGAGAGAGGAATCCTGGGTCAATTGCATGCCTAGTCAGGCCTTCCTGCTTACTTTTCTCTCTCTCTCTCTCTCTCTCTCTTGATTCCTTTTTCCCCCCTCTCTCCTTCTTTCTTTCTTCCCTTTTCTTCTTTTCTTTTGACAGGGTCTCACGTATACCAGGCTGGCCTCAAACTCACTATGTAGCCAAGGATGACCTTGACTTCTGATCCTCCTACCTCCCAAGTTCTAGAATTACCCATGTGCACCACCTCACCTGGTTATAGAGGTACCAGGGATCAAACCCAAGGCTTCATGCACACTAGGCAAGAACTCTACTAACTGAGCTATATTCCCTGTCTTGCCTTCATTTTCAAATCTTAAACTTGCCCACCCATGTTGTGATGACAACCACCCCTTCCAGAGCTGAGTAAGTAAATTCGATCATACATCACCTTTCAATCTGGGACAGGAATTTGGTTTCAAAGATGCCCCTGGTCCGGAGTCGCTCTGAAATCTGTCCTCGGAAGAGGAGCCCCTGCTTGGTCAGGTCTATCAGGATCTGCCGCACAATCTCACCCAGGTACATCCCGCTGGTCATTTTCTCGTATCTGTTTGGAGAAGAAGGACAAGGGTGGTGAGGGCAGAAAGTAGCTTCTGAAAGGACCTAGGTCTAGGTGTGGAAGGCATGCCACCGGCACCTGAGGCCCTAGTTCAGAATGGCCTAGGGAGGCTCTCTCCTCAATAGAGCCAGAGACGTCTGACTTAGAGGATAGTGTGGTGTGAGAAAGCCAGGCTTTGGAGTCATAGCGACAGTGAGCCAGGCCCCAGCTTCCCACACCTGGCCACGTGATGTAAGCCAGCACTGTGAGTTTCATCTGCCAACCAGAGAACAAAGCAAGGCACCAAAGACTACAGGACTCCCTGGTTTTGTGCTGCCAACCTGTTCTTCTAGAAATCTCTGCTTTTTTGTTTGGCTTTGTCATTTTGCCTTAGATACAGAGTCATCAGCTCTATCTTGAAGACATCTGTCCCATTAGAAATCACCCCTGTGAGCTAACATCTAAAGTACCAACTCTTGGAAGGTGCTAAAAAATATGTCTGTTCCTTTCTCCCTTTCCACTGAGCTCTAAAGGGATGAGCAGTGAAAGGGAACAGGACTTAGGAAACACTGGCATTGAGAAGCCCTCTGCACACATGAGCAGGATCCCATGCTGTCCCTAACAGTGCTAGGGAGCTGAACTCCCCCTTATCTGCAGAGGTGAATGAAGATGTGAGCCCATTAAGACCTACATGCTGGCCAGGTGTGGTAGAGCACACCTTTAATTCCAATACTCAGGAGGCAGAGACAGGCAGATGGCTTTTGGATCAAGGTTAGCCTGGTCTACATAGTAAGTTCCAGGCCAGCTGGGACTACAGTTAGACCCTGCCTCAAAAAGACAAAAATTCAAAAACAAAACAAAACAAAAAACTCCCTGTGTTCTGGCCTTGTACCCTCAACTGTTCAGGACACCATAAAAAAATAAACAATGGTGACTACAAGGCAAATTCAAGTAATGCCCCAGTAAACTCTCAGTCAAGAAATGTGTCTCCAGTGGACAGACACAAAACTCAGAAACCTGCCCCTTGAAAAGAGCCACAGTACTCAAATGTCCAAACAGGATTCAGAGATAAAGTCCCATTTCTTTTAAAGCAGAGGTGAGAATTGAACCCAAGGCTTTATGCGTGCTAGGAAAGTGCTCTACCACTGAGCTATGTCCCCAGCCTGAGGTCTCTTTTTCTTGGAACAAACCCTGATTAACCTGGCTTCCACCTTACCTGCCTTCCAGTCACAAAGCTGTCAAAGCAGGGTAGGGACCATTAGCCCCATCCTGTCCTCACTCAAGCCTCTTCCTATACAATGTTCAGCTCAGCAGACCCCAAGGTGCCCAGGTCTCAGCACAGTTCTAACTTCTTCAGTATCTAACTTGCTCACCGCCCATCATAATAAATCTGTTTCCCCTTAGTTTATGTATTATGATACCAAGCTTAACTGGGACAGAGACCATATGACTCATCAAATCTAAAACACTGCCTGGCCCTTTACAGAAAAGGTTTGCCAACCTGTTCCAGAGGAAGGCCCAGGTTCACAGCTGAGGCCTACCATGCTAGCTGTACCTCTGTCTAGCCTTTTCTCTCCCACTCACGAACATGCATCAGAATATGGGTGGAAATCTCCTGTCAGGTATTTAAAAGTCATTCATTATCTTCAGTCTTTTTAGTATAGTTGGCAACTGGAGGGTCTGTAAGCCATGGTAAGATGTGACATCATGCTGAGAAGAAGCTCTCCCTTCCATCCCAGGGACCCCCTCCCCCACCCCACAGAGCTCACTGACCTTAAAAGGCTAAGGACCTTGACCTCGAAATTGGACCTAGTAAAAGCCCATCTGAGGATTCACTAGATCACCACACCCCTGCTCTGTGGCACTCAGGCACCCAGCCAACAGACATTCGGACAACTTCTGACTCACTTCCAGAGTGCCCCCACTAGCCTTTATGGTGCCTTATAATTAGAAAAGGGACCCCTTGCTTCTGCCTGTGAGAAACATCATGAGAGTGTTCTTTCATTCCAGTAAGATCCCTCCCTGACATCTGACAGAGAGGTATAGTAAGTGTAGAGAAAGAAATCATGTTGATGATACAAACACAGAACTGCTCCCTTGGTCTGGTGGAGTCACTCTCTGAATATGTGGCGTGAACTGGACAGTCTCCCTCCTCACCTCTGCTTGCCAGGATTCAAGGATCCCTCATCCACCTCCTTGTCATACTGAGTGCAAATATCATCTATGCAGCCATTATCTCCAAATCCACCCCACTCTGTGTTGATGCACATCTTCCCTTCATCCCCTTCCACCAGCTCGATGTTCCTCATCTCCTCCATGTAGCATACATTGCTTCCGGTCCCTGGAAGGAATTGCGATGGGACTTTAGTCAAGATACTGCTAGGTCTGAGAGAGGTAACAGAGGGCCATGATTAAGTCAGGGACTGGGCTACAGCTGGGCAGAATTTCAGCTTCCCACTCAGCTGGCCAGCCCTAAGAGCTTTATGGACTTCTTATGAAGAAAAGATGAGGAGATGTTCCTAAGTTTTCTCCACATGGTAAGTAGCCAATGAATGGTCCTGCCATCTTCTCTGTCATCATCATCATCATCAGCCCAAAGGCAAACAAAGCTTCCAAAGAGCCACAGACTTAGCTGTCAGCATTGGAAGGGGCCATAAGGAATAGTCTAATCTTGGATAAGTGGACATCTGGTGCAGAAGCCACTCTTTTTCCCTTCCCCATGACCTGGCTCCAGAACTCCCTCCACACAGCAGTCCAGACCAGGTACCTATTATATTCACTCACATAAGGTGGCCTCTTGGATCTGGCCCAGCCTTCCTACAGGCGAGGAAATTCAGAAGAGATAGAATGCTCAGCCTGCTCAAGCTCACAAGTAGGTGGAAGTCTGAGGAAGGGGAGCCTCACTGGACCTGAGCCTCTCAGTGGATCTGTGTCTGCTTGCCCCACCTTCTGCTCTTATTTAGGAAGCCCAGACAAGTCCTGAAACTACTTAACTACTTCCCCAGTCCTGTCACTGCTCAGCTGTGCCTGTCACTAGCAAAGGCCCTTTGTGCTCATCTCCACCTGTCCCCAGGCTCTTAGAGACTCTTCCCTAGAGGGCCTGTATTACCTCGGGCCACTCCTCCCTCCATCTGAGCTTCCTTCCAACTTCCCCTACCCCCACCTGTTCCTATGCACCTAGAGAGCCAGAGGAATCCAGGGAACAGGGATGTATGGAGCAGAGTCAGAGTTAGAGCCCAGCTCCTCAGCTCCATGCCACTTAACCAACCGTGGTCTCCTTCCTCCCAAGACAATGGCCATCAATTGAAAATGCTATTGGTTGGGAAGAAGGAAAAAGTGGGTGGATGGGGGGTGATAAGAGAGGGTAAAGGGGTGGGGGAGACATTGCGCCCATCTCTAGACAAGACTCTGACAATGGAGCAGTGACCCCCACCAGCCCTCAAGAGGGTCAGATGGGACCAGGCCAGTGGACCATACCTGACTACTTACCTGCAATCAAGCCAATTTCACACTTAGGATCTTCATAGCCACAGGTCATCATGGTCCCCACCGTGTCATTCACCAATGCAACTATGTCCAGGTCAAACTCCTGAAAAAGAAGCAGCTCTGCTGGAAGCAAAAGGAGCAGGGGGCACATCAGCCCAGGGTAGCCCAAGGGCTGAACCACAGAGCCTGGGCATAGGATGGCAGAGCAGAGGGTACAGGGGAAAGGGGCAAGGGGCAACTTGAGCCTCCCCACCAGAGCCTACATTTCTCCTCTTGATAGCTTCTCTGAGCATGTCCACCACGTCCTCCCCCTCACAGTCAGTAGCCTTGAAGCCTTTGGTCCACCCTACGAGTGTTCCCTGGAACAAAGCAGGGGGATTTCATCAGCAGCAGTTCACTAGGACCACAGAGCAGCTCAACATCTAATAGACACTGAGTCTGGTCACTGGTAGAACAAATGTGCTTTGGATCATGTTTCACGGCTGCAGCCTAACATGGCCCAGACAGGGGCTACTGCACTGGGCTCTCAGCAGCTCCACATGTTCTTCAAGAGTCAGATGTGTCACTGTCACTGCTGCACAGACTCTGGAGCATGAATGATCCCACTTCCACCGAATCTATGACAAACTGAGATATCTTCATGGGCAGTTAAACAAGGTTTGTCAAATTATCTTTCCTCAGTGAAAAGTCAGGGGCATCCATCCCATCACTCCACCATCACTCCAATATCAAGGAGACCTACTGTCTTAGCCACTGTAAGGGAACAGTGAATGTTAGATAACTGCATTTATATACACTGTTAAATGAAAGCTATTAAACAAATACAAATAGACAATTATTGCACTTTAAAAAAATTTTTATTTATTATTTTTATTTTATGTATATGAGTGTATTGCCTGCATGCATGTGAGTGCACCTGTGTCATTCGATGCCGCGGGAGATCAGAAGAGGGCTTCGGAATCCCCTGAAACTGGAGTTAAGGACGGTTCGTAGCCGCCATGTGGGTGCTGGGAATCAAACCTGGGTCCTCTGCAAGAGCAGTCAGTGCTCTTAACCGTTGAGCCATCTCTCCAGCCCTCCACTTTTATTTTTTTTATTTATCTTTTTTTTTTTCGGTCTTTTTGAGACAGGGTCTCCCTGCAGCCCCAGCTGTCCTAGAACTCACTATGTAGACCAGGCTGGTCTTGAACTCACAGAGATCCATCTGCCTCTGTCTTCCCAAGTGCTGGGACTACAGGCATGCGCCACCACACCTGGCTCCACTTTTATTTTTAAAAGTACACAGACACTTGAAGCTAGGAAAAAATATCTAGAACCATATGTATCCCAAGAGGGTTGACTGGCTCTTGCTGAGTGCAAGATTATGAACACCTTTTAGTCTTACTTTTTTTTTGGTCTTTTTGAGACAGGGTCTCCCTGTAGCCCTAGCTGGCCTGGATTCACTATGGAGACCAGGCTGGCCTTGAACTCACAGAGATCCACCTGCCTCTGCCTCCCAAGTGCTGGGATTAAAGGTGTGTGCCACCATGCCCAGCTAGTCTTACATTCTTATTTGTCTGTGTTTTCTACCTTTCCTAAAATAAAAATGTGTAATTTTCATAATTCTGAAAAGGTAGCATTTTAACATTTAGAAGGATGCTGTTAGCTTGAAACACGAGTTCATCTAGCCCAGTTCTATAGTTTAGAAAGCTGGGAGTGGGGACAGCAGGTGGAGTGCGGTGCTGGGCCAGGACAGGTGGCCCATAGAGTTGATGGACAGCACCCAACCCTTGGTGAGACACCATGGAGGCCCTCAGGCAATAAGCCTCAGGTGTCCTCCCCACAGTCCTCAAGACACTGGGCCTTCTTGCCTCTTTATTGGTTAATCCATAGAGCACAGCTTAAACTGAAAAGCCTATTTCTTATAAACTGAAACCACACAAAAATAATATATAATCTTTCTTTTTCCTCTGCAGCCATTGGTGACTTTGCTCCCAGATGGTCACCCTCTTCACCTTAGATGAGGAGAGTCCTGAAATGTCAGTGCTTTGGGTCAGAGGCCCAACTAAGTTCCAGGGCCCATCAATCTTTCAGAACCACTGACAGCTGCACACGACTCCTTCCCACACAGTCCACCCATTTTTAATGGCAGCAATAGCACAGAGGTACATAAGTCTTGAAAAAAGAACCTAACTAAAATGTTACTGATAAAATAAATCCCCCATTAATTCCCCATCCCTCAATCTGAGAATAACCTCCACTATAAGTACAATTAGAATCTTTCCAGATTTTTCTCTCTCTGCCCATGTGCACTTAAAAAACATTTTATTATTTTTACTTTATGTGTATGAGTATATTGCTTGCATGTGTATAAGTGCACTCATCTCATACAATGCCCGCAGAGGTCAGAAGAGGGCATCAGATCCCCTGGAACTGGAGTTACAGATGGTTGTCAGCTGCCATGCGGGTGCTGGGAACCAAACCCGGGTCCTCTGCAAGAGCAGTCAGAGCTTTTAACCTCTGAGCCCTCTCTCCAGTCCCTTATGTGCATTTTTAAGTAAATAAACATTTTGTGTGAATTGCTCCCATTTGTTTTTCTTGCTCAGTAATGCATTGCTGAGACCTTTCCAGGTCATGTAATATGGATCTGCTATATTTTTTCACCGAACAAAATAGTCCTCAAACAACTGCACAGAACTTTAAAAAAATTCACAAACGCACCTTACATGATTTCACTTCTCTTTCCAGGGTCATGCATGTGTCATGCCCCTTTCCTGCATACTAGGCCATATTTGAGGGGACCACTCCTCAGATCTAACCAACCATGGATCAGAAATATTCAGAAAGGGGTTGGAGAGATGGCTCAGCAGTTGAGAGCACCGGCTGCTCTTGCAAATGACCCAGGTTTGGTTCCCAGGACCCACACAGCAGGTAATAATGGTCCATAACTTTTCTGACCTCCCCAGACATTGCACAACATGATGTACTTAACATATGCAGGGAGAACACTCATATATATAAAATGAAAATAAAAATAAAATATTTAAAGAAAATATTCAGAAAAAGAAACTACATGTGTGCTGAGTGTAGACTCTCCTCACCGATCTTCCCTACAGCGGCCTCCCTGGCTCTCTCCACAGCATTTATATCGCACTACTTTCAGTGATTTAGAGGTGACTCGTGGTATTCAGGAGGATATGTAAGGCCTAGGTGGGCACTATGCCATTCTATATATAGAACTCGAGTGGCTATGGATTGTGGATCCCACCTCCAATCCCCTTTGAATACCAAGGAATGACCATTAATTCTTTTGTGAATTTCAACACCCAAAATAAGGAGAAATGGAATATGGTAAACGGAAAACAGGTAAATGGTTAAAATCCTCTACACTATGTGTTCCCAACTGCTCTGAGCCTGTGAGGCCCTAAATAGTGTGAGCAGTGGCCTGGGAATGTAGCTCTGTCAGTAGAATGCTTGCCTAGCATGCATGGAACCCTGGGTTCAACTCCCAGCACTGCATGTATTGGGCATGGTGATGTATACAATTCCAGCACTCCAGAGATGGAGGACAGAGGAACAGACGTTCAAGGTGACCCTTGGCTACACAGGCAAAATGAGACCCTGACTCAAAAATAAAATAAAACCATAATGTAAGTATAGACATAAAAGAACCTTGAAATACCCCAGAAGGGCCATCTCACCTTGTCGATGCTCATCTGTCTACAGGGAAAGGAGAACGTGAAGCCCAGAGGTAGCTGGGCTCCCTTGAGGCCCATGTACTCCAGGAAGTCAGCAATGCACTGCACAATATGATCGAACAGCTGCAGAGAGAGAGAGCAGCCTTCATGTAAGGCAGGCACTGGTCAGTGTGGTGGCCCCCACCCAGGCCTGGCACTCACCTCCTCACCAGTACCCTGCATGATCTCCAGAGGGATGGCAAAGATCTTGTTGTACATTCGCACTGACCTCCGTCCACTTCGGATCTTCACCAGAAGGACCCGGAAGTTAGTTCCTCCCAAATCCAGAGCCAGAAACTTTCCTTTCTCTGTGGTAGACAAAGTGAAGGGAGCATCCCACTAGCATACATTGAGCAAAGACCCATGTCAAACACTGTGAAGAAGAGTTTCTGTTCCTAGCGTCCTGGACCAGAGAGGCATCAGGCACCTTGAACCTACCTTGGGCCAGAACACTTAGCCCCTATTTCCCCTGAGACCCAGGTACCACCTCTACTACTGCAGAGCTTTTGAGAAACAGCTTTTCATCTTTACCCTGTCTTTCCATGTCTACAGGGTGTGGAGGCTGGGTCTTCAAGGTTCTACTAGCAATAAAGCTCACTGACCCATGGGCCCCGGCCACCATGTTCTAAGTGTAGGGCTTCGGCCATAGGGCATGTTGAACCTGACACTCAAAGGTGAATCCTGGTCAGTTAACCCGAATGCAAGGGACTCTGAATGGTGTTTCCATTCTGTTTGAACAGCATAGGGGAATCCTTTATCAGAAGTGTGAAGCAATTATTTTTTTAATTATTTATTTATTTGTTTTTTACTTCATGTGCACGACTGTTTTGCCTGTATGCATGTAAGTGCATCATGCATATACAATGCCTGTGGAGCCCAGAATGGGCATCAGATTCCCTGGAACTGGAGTTACAGATGGTTGTTAGCTGCCATGTGGATGCTGGGAATTACATCTGGGTCCTCTGTAAAAGCAGCCAATGTTCTTAACCACTGAGCCATCTCTCCAGCCCCCCTTTTTTTCTAAATGATTTTTATTTAATATGTATAAGTGTTTTGCCTGCATGTATGTAAATATACCTCATGTGTACAATGTCCACAGGGGCCAGAAGAGAGTGCTCGATCCGCTGGATTGAAGTTACAAACAGTTGACGCCATGTGGGTGCTAGGAACCAGGTCTTCTGCAAGAGCAGTCAGTGCTCTTAATCACTGAGTCATCTATTCATCCCTCCAATTCTGTTTTTTGTTTATTTTTTTGTTTTTTTCGTTTTTTTTTTTAATCTTTTCTAGACAAGGTCTCCCTGTAACCCCAGCTGGCCTGGAACTCTCCGTGTAGACCAGGCTGGCCTTGAACTCACAGAGATCCACCTGCCTGTACCTCCTGAGTGCTGGGATTAAAGGCATGTGCCACCACACCCGGCCTGTTTTTTGTTTTTGTTTTTTTAAATTTTACTTATTACTGTGTGCAGGTGTGTGTACATGATGTGTGTGCATGGGCACATGTGTCATGGTTCATGTATGAAAATCAGAGGACAACTTAACTTTGTGGAGTTGGTTTTCTTCCTCCACCTCCATGTGAGACCAAGGACTCGAACTCAGGCTACCAGGCTTGCAGAGCAAGCACCTCCACCTGCTAAGCCATCTCACTGGCCCATATGAGCCAGTTCTTGCTCCCCCTCCCTGATTCCCATGCTCCTGACTAGAAAACCACCTCCAACCATACAGCATGCTACTGTGCAGGCCCCAGTTGCAAGACCTCTGCCACCCAGCATCAGAGCCTGGCCCATAGAACCTCTCTCCTTGCTTTCAGCCTCCCTCTCTTGGATCTAACCACACTGGTCTTCCTGTTCCCTGAATTTGCCAGACATCACACCAACCATCTCTCTGGCCCCTTATTCTGCTCTGTTTTTCTTCATGGCACCTGTCATTTCCTGGTATCCTGGGACATTTACTTCTTCAAGGTCTACCAGCCTAAGCCCTACCCACAAGGATAGTGACTCTGCTCTAATGCTGCGCCTAGAACCGAGGCTGACACACACATAATCAGTGCTTAATGGAGCCTTGAGGAATGAGGGGAGAGGGAGTGAAGAGATGGAAGGAATACTTGGCTGGCTTCTTTCACTGTTTGCAGTTTTTTGCTCGTTTGTTTTGCTGTGCTGTTTTCTCTACATTCAAAGGATTTGGGTTCTGGAAAGATCTTTGCTGTTAAGAGACTGAAGGTGCATGATCCTCAGAAGTTCATTTAACCTGCTGAGTTGTACTTGTGCCATTTATAAAATGTCTTTGCATGAAATTCCAAGCCTGATGACCTGAGTTCAGTCCCCAGAAGCCACATGATAAAAGGAGAAAACAGACTCCCGCAAGCTGTCCTCTGATGTCCACATGCATGCCATAGCATGTGTGCATTCCCCCCAAAGTACACACACAATAACAAAGAAATGTATCTTTTAAAAATTTAGAAAAATGCTGGACATGGTGGTACATGCCTTTAGTCCCAGCACTTGGGAGGCAGAGGCAGGTGGATCTAGATCTCTGAGTTCAAGGCCAGCCTGGTCTACATAGTGAGGTCCAGGCCAGCTGGGGCTACAGGAAGACCCTGTCTCAAAAAGACAAAAA
>NW_008332825.1:1122490-1128752 GCF_000622305.1 Nannospalax galili
GGGCCAGTGGGGGCAAACGGAAGAACCTGCCTAAAAAAAAAAAAAAAAAAAAAAAAAAAAAGAAAAAAGAAAAAAGAAAAATTAGAAAAAGGTCCAAAGCGTTTAGCAATGGTTGTTATTTCTATGAGGGGCTCATGAGACTGGGAGAGGCGAGGCAACTTGTGGAAGGACAGACTCCATGGTGCAGTGGTTCCTCTCACCCGAGCACAGAGGAGCAGAAGCAGGACTGAGTGGGCAAAACCAAGGGCAGAAAGTAGTGGGCAAGGATGTGACCCAAGATCCAAGAGAGCCACAGCCAGAGGGATGCCCCACCCACACAAGCCCAAGTGTCCAGAGGGAGGGTCAGGGACAGGATGGGGCCTTCTGTTCACTCGCAGCATGGGGTCCACACATGCTCTCACCTGCAACATGTATTCACACACAGAAACACACATGCACACACATATACACACAAAATAGCATATACACAGACACATACATATACAGGCACTTGGTTCAAGTTTCTAAGACATGAAATTTCTTAGCTTACCCAGGTTATGGAAACAGGTTTGGCCCAGGAGAGAACACATAAAGTTCGAAGGAACAAGCAACTAAACTAAGCACCCTAAAGCACTTAACTTGCTAATTATCTGGGGACAAGCAGGTGTAAACACACATAAACACAGACTCACCTACACATGTAAATACATGTACACATGCATACACATAAGTATGCATACATATACACACTACACATACATGCACATAAGCATATACATGTACATACATACACATAGGCACATAGCACAAACATGCACAGATACACAGCATATACACATATAACACACACAATACATACACACACAACACACATACATAATACACACACACACACACACACACACACACACATGCACACATACACACCAGCACATGGTTTAGCTAAGTCACCCAGGTTCTGAACTTGCCTCTATCAGACTGCCCCCTCTACCATCCAAGGTTCCAACACACACTGGATCATGGGGTATAGACGTGAACTCCATAGTCCTTCAGAGCAGACAACTGTGTCAACCTACCTGTGCCATCAGGCATCCCGTAGACATAGGTGGGCAACATCTTGACTGTAGCCAGGGCATGAGTTTTTTTTTTCAGCCCATACTCAAGTTCAGTCCGCATCCTGTCCCGAACACTCAGAAGTTGCTCTTGAGTCAGCTGGAACAGAGCTAGCACCTTGTCAATCTGCTTACGCTGGGCCTGCACTCGGGAGGCCACTGCAGTCACCATAGCGGCCCCCTTGGTGCTGCCACTCTCTGATAGGAGGAAGCGGACATCACAGTTTGGGACCAGTTTCCTCACCACCTTGTGCAGGCGTTTGGGGTACCTGAAGGTAGAGGTGACAATAAAATATTGAACTGTCGGGTGTAGTGGTGCACGCCTTTAATCCCAGCACTCGGGAGGCAAAGGCAGGCGGATCTCTGTGAGTTCGAGACCAACCTGATCTCCATTGGTGAATCCAGGCCAGCTGCAGCTACAGGGAAACCTTGTTTCAAATATATATATAAACAGTCATAAAGGCTGGGTCTGCCCAATGGGAACAGGGATAGTGGGTGATGGATCCTGGAAGCCCTGCTGGGCGGGGCTTACCCTTTCACTTGCAGGGTGGTAGGTGAATGGTCTACGACAACTGGGGCAGTGAAAGGGGTACCTGGGAGGCCAAGGGAAGTGCAATATTTCAACCAAAGGGCATGTGCATGAATCAGGTAATGGGTGGATGGCATCTGTCCAAAGGGGAGGGATTTGCTTTCTCAGCTCTCTCTAGAGTACACTCTCTTGGCTTCCAACACCATCTCTGAGAGCTAAAGGGCCTTTCACTCTTCATCCTCAGGAAATTCTCATTTTTCTATGTTTTCCTATCAGGATCTTTCAAGTGAATCTGACTTTCCTCATCTGACTAGGTATAGCTGACTTTTCAGTCTTATCACACAGTAAGTAATCAAAAAAGCAATAGAAAGATAGAAATAGAAGGTAGATAGATAATATAGATAGATAGATGATAGACAGATAGATAGATAGATAGATGATAGATGTGTGGATAGATGGGCAGATGGACAGATTAGAGACTGATGAATAGATACACAGATGGATGGGTGGATGAATGCATACACACATGGATGAATGGCCTTCCTAATTAGACGATTGATTTTAATTATTTTGTATTTATTGTTATTGTATGTGTATGATCGTTTTGCCTGAATATATGTGTACAATGTGTGCAGAGACCAGAAGAGGGCATTGGATCCCCTGAAACTAGAGTTATAGACAGTTGACAGCTGCTATGCGGGTGCCGGGAACTGAACCCAGGTCCTCTGCATGAATAGTCAGTGCTCTTTTCTTTTCTTTTTGTTTTTAATTTGTTTGAGTGTACTGCCTGCCTGTATGTAGGTAAGTGCACCCATGTTGTGCAATACCCGAGAAGGTCATAAGAAGGTGTCAGATAGATCCCCTGGAACTGGAGTTACAGATGGTTGTTAGCCGCTATCTGGGTGCTGGGAACCAAACCCGCATCCATTGCAAGAGCAGCTAGTGCTCTTAGCTACTGAGCCATCTCTCCAACACCAACAAATTTTGTTTGTTTGTTTTTTTGGTCTTTTTGAGACAGGGTCTCCCTGCAGCCCCAGTTTCCTGGAATTTGCTATGTAGACCAGGCTGGCCTCAAATTCACAGAGACTGGCCTGCCTCTGCCTCCCAAGCACTGGGATTAAAGGCATGCACCACCACACCTGGCCTCTGACAATTGGTTTCAATAGATGCTGTTGTTATTTTTGTTTTTGTAAGGTAAGGTCTTACTATATAGTCAAGGCTGGCCTCAAACTCTCTATCCTCCTGCCTCCTTACATGGAAGTCTCCATGGCTTCTGCCCTTCATGTGCCATAGAGGATCAGCTGTTAATCAATCCCTCTGAGTTCTGGAATTATTGGTACACACCACTATATCCAGCTAATAGCCCAGTCCCCAAAGCTCCCAGCCAGCTAGGCAAAGGTAGGCTTTGATTCAGTCTTCTCCTTGTAATCGTAGAACTATTAAGGGGTATTGACTTCAGTTGTCCAGCTACACAAGTAGCCCAGAGGGAGCACTAGGACTGAGCTCCAGGGAAGACTGGGTTGTGGGGTACAGACTGGTGGACACTCACTGAGGATGTATCTTGTAGAGAGTTCCATCCATGCCCACTGTGGTACGGAGCCGGGCCTGCTTCTTGTTTTGCTGGAGGCGGGTCAGGATGGCTGCCAGAGCAGCAGCACAAAGATTGGCAGAGCGGAAAGAGACGATGGTGCAGACGTGCTGGACTGCAATGCAGTCAGCCTCTGAGGGGTCCAGGCCCAGATCCACTAAGATCTCCCTCGTGTTGGCCAGGCCTTCTTTATACCTAGCCAGGGAAGGGGGGACATGACATGACACACACCAGGAATGAGGACCACACTTCTCCATGCTGCGGGAATCCCCCTGGGGGCGCCAGCTCTCAGGATTGTAACTAGATAGGCTGTTTGGTAGTAATGTAATCTTGCCAACAACATTATCAACTCTGATAACAGCAACTACTGTTTATTAAGCACTTACTGTGTGCCAGGCACTTGTCTAAGACTTTTACATACATGTTAACTCATTTAATCCTCACAACCACCCCAAAGGAAGTACTGCCATTTCAAGATTGTATAGATGAGGTGTATGAGTCAGGGGGAGGGTCACTTGTCCCTGCTCACAAAGCTCGTAAGTGCTAGAGCCATGGTTTGAACTCAGATAGATTTGCAGAGCCCACTTTCAGGTAGCCTGTGCTATACTACCCCTCAAACCCCATCCCCACCAAACTCTGCACAGACAGATTCTGGCTTTCAGTGCCCCTCTGCTGAGCTCAGAATTTAAACTGATTAAAACAACTCAGGGCAATGCTAGAGTCTACATTCAAGAAGCAGGATCCTACATTGAATGATCCAGGCTCCTTTACCAGCCCCACTTCAGGGGGGTACTGCTTTACTTTTTGACTGTAAAGTCTCTAATCATCACTGTGTTGGCAGCAGGTGGAGAGAGCCCAGACTATAGCCCGAGCTCTTCACATAGACTCCACATTTTACAGGGTACAAGGAGGCCCCAATATTACAAGCAAAACTATATGCAGATATGGATTATGGGATAAAGTGTCCAGAACTCAGACCAGATTCCCAAAGGGGTCTGAGCCTACAAATGTTACAAGTCACTATTTAAGGGGGGAAGAAATCAGAAAAACATAGGAAGAAGGTGGCTTTCTGACAGCAGAGTCCTTGGCTAATGAAACTAAGAGAGCATGGTATCTGAGTCACAGCAGAAATTTCTAGCCTATCTGAAGCCATGGCCAGGCCTGAAGCTTCTTGTGAAGGAGGAAGATTTAATTCCTACTGCTACTCCATTACATTAGCTCCCAGTATTGGGCCACCTACCCCAGCCCTCCGCAGGCACAAGGCAGGAGGGTCTTCCCAGCAGCTTACCTCTCCATGGCAGCCACGTGCTGTGTTTCAATCTTGCCCTTCATAAGGAGAGCGGAGGATTTTGCACCCCCAAACAGGAGGCCAGCCTTGGCCATCTTCAGCAAGATGAGCCTGACCAGTTCCCCCATGTACAGGCCACTGATCATCTTCTCGAACCTGCAATGTGGTGGGTGGGTCAGTAGAAGCGACACCTTAGGCTAAGCAGAATTGCTTCCCACCAGGAGTGGGGCCAAGGACAGGAGCTCTGGAGAGGAGGCCTCAGTGCATCTGAGGCAAGGGGTACCCTGGATCTTCTGAGCTGCACCCTTCTCAGCTACAGTGGGGCAGGGCTGAGCTGGAGGGGAGCTAAGATTCCTTCCTGCTCCCAAGAGCTGGACTTCAACACGTCACAAGTTGCCCTGGCCGGGGGTTGCTATTCCTACTTTGGGCATAAGAAACCACAACATCACAGACTTCCGTTACTTTCCTAAGTCAACCATTGCATGACAAGTTAAATCAGAGGCTTAGATGCTTCTAATCCCCACACTGAGCTTTTGTCTAAGAGAGAAAGATGCTGCTGAGATTTGGGTTTGGAGTGGCCCACAAAGGCCAAGTGTGTTAAAGGCTTAGTCCTCAGCCCATAGGGACTGCTGGGAGACAGTGGGCCCTCATAAAAGATCATCTAGCCACGGGGGTCACATCCCTGAAGAGGTCATTGGGATCCAGCCCTTTCTCTCCCCCTCTCTGTTTCACAACCAGTCATGAGGTGAATGGTCTACCGCAAACTCCCACCATGATATGCTGTTTCTCCACAAGCCCAAAAGCAATGGGGTCAGTGGATTGTAGTCCAGAACTTCCAAAATCAACCCTCTCTCTTCAAAGCTGACTATCTTGGGTATTTGTTACTATAACAGAAAGCTGACTGACAAAGATGCTTGGAGAGCCCCAAAGAAGGCCCACCATATTCAGAATGGAAGCTCCCAGAAGGCAACCATACCTCTACTCTATCTCTATACCAGACAACTGCTAATTGTTTCCTAGATCTATTAGGAAACTAAATACTAAATAATTTTTTCTTTTTAAAATATTTTTCTTATTTTATTTTATGTGTATGAGTATATCACTTGCATGTATGTAAATGTGCCCAAGTCATGCAATGCCTGTGGAGATCAGAAGAAGGTGTCAGATCCCCTGGAACTGGAGTTAAAATGGTTGCTAGCTGCCATGTGGGTGCTGGGAACCAAGCCCGGGTTGTCTACAAGAGCAGCCAGTGTACTTAACTGCTGAGCCATTTCTCCAGCCCTGCTAAATAAAAATTTCAAAATCAAGGACTATCTGTTTCATAAGTAACCTTATATAGTGTACTATTAAAAACCTTAGACCAAAGCTGGATGTGGTGGTGTATGCCTTTAAGCCCAGCAGAGGCAGGCAGAGCTCTATGAGAGCAAAGTCAACCTGGTCTACATAGAGAGTTCTGGGAAAGCTGGGCTATGAGGAGATCCTGTCTAAAAAAAAAAAAAAATCTTAGAACAGCAAAACAGCAAAGAAACAAAAACAGAAGACAAGCCAATGAAACTCAGGTTTGATTTAAGGGGATGGAATTAATATTTTTTTTCTGGTTAGTACTTGGATGGGAAAAAAAATCATTGCTGGGTGTGAAATCTAGTGAGCAAAACCTTCACAAAAACCCAGGGTATCTGCATAGCCCAGAGTAACCCTTTACTAGATACTTGTTATAAAGGCAGTAAGAGCATGCCTTAGTTAGAAACCTGCATGAACACTAAAGG
>NW_008332825.1:1130820-1134604 GCF_000622305.1 Nannospalax galili
AATTAATATTTTTTTTCTGGTTAGTACTTGGATGGGAAAAAAAATCATTGCTGGGTGTGAAATCTAGTGAGCAAAACCTTCACAAAAACCCAGGGTATCTGCATAGCCCAGAGTAACCCTTTACTAGATACTTTTTATAAAGGCAGTAAGAGCATGCCTTAGTTAGAAACCTGCCTGGTCATCTTAACCAAGGGAATTGCATGAGCATGAACACTAAAGGAGAAGTAATATGTGCCTCCTGATACCATGCACTGGGAAGGACTCACACCACTTTTACAATATTCTTACCAAAAACCGCCCCACCTGAATTTATAAAGGCAGTAAGAGCATGCCTTAGTTAGAAACCTGCCTGGTCATCTTAACCAAGGGAATTGCATGAGCATGAACACTAAAGGAGAAGTAATATGTGCCTCCTGATACCATGCACTGGGAAGGACTCACACCACTTTTACAATATTCTTACCAAAAACCGCCCCACCTGAATCTAACCAAGAGGAAATGTCAGATAAATCTGATTTAGGGACATTCTGTGGGGCCATGGCCTGTATGCTTCAAAGCCAGAAGAATCAAGAGATGCTAAGGACCAATTGCAGGTTAAAGGAGGCTAACAAAGGACTGGGATGTGGCTCAGTGGTAAAGCATTTGCCTCCCATGAATCAGGCCCTGGGTTTAACAAAATAAAGAGACATGGTCACAAAATGTAATCTGTGATCCTGGTTTGGTGTCCAGAACATGACATGTCCTTTTTCATAAAAGACATGGGTCTAGAGAGATGGCTCAGGGGTTAAGAGCACTGGCTGCTCTTCCAAAGGACCTGGGTTCCATTCCCAGCACCCACATGGTGGCTTACAACCATCTCTAACTCCAGTTCCAGGGATCCAAGACCATCTTCTGGGCTCCATGAGCATTGCACACACAGGTGAAATAACATAGATGGAGGCAAAACACTCATACACATAAAAATTTTTTTAAATTTAGAAGACATTAAGTGGGGACAACTGGTAAATTTTGAATAAACTCCATAATTAGACATTAGAACTGATGAAAACGCCAATTTCCTACATCTGATTGTTGTGATGTTGCTACATAAAAGAGGTATCTGATTTCAGATAACACACCCTGAAGTACTTAGAGGTTAAGAGATGCCATGTTGCCAGGCCTGGTGGCGCATACTTTTAATCCCAGCACTTGGGAGGCAGAGGCAGGTGGATCTCTGTGAGACTGAGGCCAGCCTGGTCTACATAGAGAGCTGGGGCTACAGAAAGGCCCTATCTAAAAAAGGCACATACCCCCACAAAAAAAAAAAAGAAAAGAAAGAGATGTCATGTCTCCAACTTGGTCTCAAAGGACTCAGAAATTCTGATTTTGTTTTGAGTCAGTTATTCTATAGACCAGGTTGGCCTGGAACTCAGAGCAATCCTCCTGCCTCAGCCTGTTAAGTACTGGGATTATAGGTATGAGCTACCACATCTGGCTAGAAAAAAACAACTTTATACATATATATAGATATATGTGTGTTTTGGGGGCTGGAGAGATGGCTCAGCGGTTAAGAGCACTGACTGCTCTTGCAGAGGACCCACGTTTGATTCCCAGCACCCACATGGCAGCTTCAAACCTTCCTTAACTCCAGTTCCAGGGGAATCCGAAGGCCTCCTCTGACCTCTGCAGCATTGCATGACATGGGTTCACTCACATACATGGAAGCAATACACTTGTACACATAAAATAAAAATAATTTTTAAAAAATTTAAAATATATATGTGTGTTTTATATGTATGCACATATGTAGACACAAATAAAGAATGTTAGTAGTTAGGGACTTTGAAAGAAGGGGAAAATTTTGTACTATCTCAGGCTTTCTTTAAATCTAAAATTATTTTAAATATTTTAAAACATTTTTTCATTCAACAAACTCAACAAACTGCAAACATTGTGTAAGGCACTGTATGTAGAAAGGAAAAAACGAATGAACGGCCATTGTAGTGAGCCTTCAGTGAGCCGAGCATGTACCTAAGGAACCACAGCAGACAGGGCACACCTGTGTCGTCTGGGCCATCTCCTTCTCAGCAGAGCCGTGTAAGCACATTTGTACTCCAGAGCCAGGGACTGCATGAGAATTAGGTTGTGACCTTGAAGACAGACTTGCTGCGCTGGTTGATTAGTCACAACTTGAAACCCTCTCAGTTACAGATGCCTGAGTGAGCAGGTACTGCCTGGTGCAGATGCCAGCATTATAGTAAGAGGGCACTCACAGTTGCTTCCCAGGGTTGATCGAGCCAAGGTCCAGCTCCCTGTCAAACTCTGTGCGGATGTCCTCCAAAGCCCCGTCGTCCCCAAAGGCCCCCCACTCTGTGTTGATGCACATCCTCCCCTCGTCACCTTCCACTAGGTCGATGTTGCTCATGTCCTCCATGTAGCATGCATTGGTGCCTGTTCCTGAAATTGTATCAGAGAGAACATGTAGAGACAGCAGGACCCCTGCTGGGCAAGCCAGTGAGCACTCAGACCGAATCCTGAAAACCACACACAGAGTGTTTATGAGCAGGAAGCATCCCTGGCTAGCCAGAGTCAATGGGAACCGATGCTTACACGTGCGGTCCACATTCCCTGCGTCATGATGGAGTGTGGCTGAGGAAAGCCATGTGAAGTCGTCCCTGATGACTGTGTATGAATAAATTTTGTCAGCACAAAAGCTTACCATGGAAGAAGGCAAGCTAACCTTGTAAATAAGAAAGTAGAAATAAAAACAAACTCTCACCAATGCAGAGTCATTTTTATTCTTTCCATAAATTACTTCATTCTTCTCTGACACTAAAACTATTCTTTTTTTAAATTTTTATTATTTTTATTTTATGTGTATGCGTGTATTGCCTGCATGTAGGTAAGTGTACCCGTGTCATGCAATGCCCTCAGAGGACAGAAGAGGCCGTCGGATCCCCTGGGACTGGAGTTACGGACAGTTGTTAGCTGCCATGTGGGTGCTGGGATTTGAACCCGGGTCTTCTGCAAGAACAACCAGTGTTCTTAACCGCTGAGCCATCTCTCCAACCCCTTCTGTGTGGAGTGGGTACTGGGAACTGAACTAGGGCACTTCGGAAGAGCAGCGCCATTGCTCTAGCCCACTAAAACTATTCTTTACTCATGACTGCCATCAATTGTCCTTAGCATAAGCTGCATCTCTTCTGATCTTTGACAGTGATTATCACTCAAGAAAGCCACACTTCACTATTGAGTACAAAATCCAAGAAAACACCCCAAACACTTGAGTACTGGGGAACAGGTGCAAATGGGCACACCTTTGCAGACCCTTTTAGGCTGGTCAAAAAAAATTAGGCTTGTTCTCAAATTAGAACAAGATGAGTGGTTACAAAGCTCTACAAATTTACAAAAAAAAATTTATTAAATTAAATTGCATAATTGAAGCAAGAGACATTTTATGCCTCAATGAAGCTGCTTTGAAATTTCTTTCTTTTTCTATTCATTCATTCCTTTAAAGTTCTTCCCCTGGCTAATAGTCTGGTCTGGATATTTTAATAGCAACAGGAAAAAGGGGAAATGTAAAAATGCGGGCTGTAACATGGTAGTTGGAAAGACAAATGTGGGCATTGTTTAGGCATAGAAGGCAATCTGTGAATCCCAGACACAGTCATCATGACAGACAGAAGGGACAGCAGCTGGATGCCATGAGTCCTGAAGTAAAGCTCATGGATCCTAGAAACAGGAAGGTGCTTCAAGCTGCTCAGGTGGCCAGATCAACCCTTTGGGAAAGTCAGGCCAAGGAGCC
>NW_008332825.1:1135143-1141460 GCF_000622305.1 Nannospalax galili
ATGTCTACCTGGTTTCAAAATGATAGTTCATTTTCACCTACGGAGTATTAGACAATAACAAAACCATCAGAATCTCCCCCGAAGAAAATGTGTAACAGTGATAATCTATTTTCGGGCATCAATTAAGTTTTTAAAAAACATTTTATTATTATTATTTTTTAATTTCAGGGAAGAGGACAAACGCAGTCTCCTATTATCACAAATTATGCAGCCAAGTTTCCCAAATTTGGGGAAATTGCAGGGGTTGGCACATCCCAAGTACAATGGATGAGCCTTGCTCTGGGAAAACCACCTTCCTGATCATGGTATCTCCCCTGTCAGGTAAGTATAAAAAAGAATTTTATTATTTTTACGTGTATGAACATATTGCCTACATGTATGCAAGTACACCCATGTTGTGCAATGCCCTTTGAGGTCAGAAGAGGGTATTGGATCCCCTGGAACTGGAATTACAGGTGGTTGTTAGCTGATTTGTGGGTTCTGGGAACCGAACCTGAGCCCTCTGCAAGAGCAGCCAGTGTTCTTAACCACTGAGCCATCTCTCCAGCCCCCAATTAAGCCTTTTAACATTCGCATCCAGGAGAACACAGAAAGCCCCCACTGAGAGCTGGCATTGAGTACAGGCCCAGCACACCACAGCACTCAGGAAAACTGAATGAATGGAGGGTTGAAGAAGGGATGGAGGATGGATAGATGAAGGATGGATGAACAGAGGATAGATATATGGATGGAGGGTGGGGGGATGAAGGATGGATGGATAGATGGAGGATGGAGGGATAGAGGGATGGAGAATGACTGGATAGATGGATGGAGGATGAATGAAAATGGATGGATAGATGGATGATAAATGGATGAATGTATGGTTTTCCATCTGTCTGTGTTGCTTCTCCTGAAAGTGGCATTGCTCTTTCTACTTACTCAGATTTTGCTGAAACTCAGCCCCTAGTGAGTCCCTCTCCTACCTCCAAGAAAACATCCCACTGAGTTACCGATGATGACGCCGACTTCACAGTAGGGATCATCATAGGCACATGTCATCATGGTCCCCACGGTGTCATTGACCAAAGCCAGGATATCCACGTCCAGGTCCTGATGAACACAAGGGCCTGAGGGCATCAGTGGTGGGAAGCTGTATTCCCCTCCCCCTTCCTGCAGAGGCAGCCAAAGCAGCATACATCACTAGACACTGCCTGTGAGAAACAGGCTTCTGTCAAGGTTCAGGGTCTACAGAGCAGGAGAGGGGACCTGTGCACCTGTATTGAAGGCAATGACTTCTGTAAAAGGGCCTATGAGGACAGTCCACCAGGATTGACCCCTGGGGGACAACAGAGGAAAACATGTCTGTCCTGGGGCAATGGCATTTCCACAAGAAAACACCCATGGGGACCTGCCAGCCTGTAAGCATGGCTTCAGCCAAGGCCTGTCTCTGACAGTACCATGTTTCCTGCATGAGTTTCCTGTTCTGCTGAGTCAACTTGAGTCACTGTACCAAGGTTTCCTCAGGTCTGGAGGACTATTTTAAAATGAGAACAAAGGAACAGGAATTTGACTTTAAAAATAAAAAAAGATCAGAGAGCTGCACAGCTCAGGGGTGGAACACGTGCCGCCATTCAACAGATCTCAGTTCAATCACTAGCACTGCCAATAATAATAGTGATAATAGTAATAATAACAATAATTCTTCTTATCAGGGCAACAAGCAATCTAGGTTTTAGGTACATGTTTAGCTCAGAAGGTGCAAGTCTTACTCTTTTTTTTGGCAACAGGGTCTCACTAGATAGACCTGGCTGACTTATGTAGACAAGGCTGGCCTTCATCCACCTACCTCTGCCTCCCAACTGCTGGAACTAAAGATATGCACTACCAAGCTCAGCCTATCAGTCTTACTTTTGATGTTACATAAATTATTATAACATAGTCAAGGCCTGTACATGAGCTTTATCACTGTACCACATTCCCAGCCCTACACGGTGAGCTTTTTAAGTCTCAAAAAGGAGGGAAGGGTGGAGCTTAAACACAGCCACAGCTGTGGTCTACCCAGGTCCTGAAGGGTGGATGTGGCTGGGGACACAGGGAAGTATTAAGGCTCCTTCTCTGTGGTGCTGGGAGAGGGCTCCACATCAGAAGGTTCACTACTGAGCCCCTCTCCACCCAGTGCCTTCTCTGGTTCCTCCTCCCAGACAGTGACAGTACAAAGGCCCCCAAGACCAAGGGGCAAGGATTGGAAGAGCCGCCACATCAAGGTCAGCTTCTTACCTTGTGCCTCTTCATGGCGTTGGTCAGGCGGCTCACCACATCTGTATCCTGAACCCCCCGGGCCTTGAACTTCTTGGTCCATGAAAGCAGGACGCCCTGTGGGAAGAGCTCAGGTCACATGTACATGAAGGAGGTGCTCAGTCTGCTAGGCATGCTCTGAGTTCCCATCGGTTCTCTGCTCTAAGCTGAATCACAGTTCATTTGGTTTTCATTTTTTAAAAATATTTTATTATTTTATGTGTATAAGTATATTGCCTGCATGTATGTAAGTAAACCCAAATCATGCAGTGCCTGAAGAGATCAGGAGAGAGTGTCATATTCCTCTGGAACTGGAGTTATGGACAGTTATTAGTCATGTACTGGGAATTGAACCCAGGTCCTCTGCAAGAGCAGCCAGTGTTTTAATTGCTAAGCCATCTCTCCAGCCCCTTCATTTTGTTTTTAATTGACACATAGTAATTGTACATATTCATGGGGAATAGAGCAGTGTTTCAATACATGTATATGATCTAATTAGGGTAATTAACATAATAACCACAAATGTTCTTGTGGTAATCCTTTTATTTATTATTTGTTTCGTTATGTTAGGTTGTTTCATTATGTTATTTTGTTTTGTTGTTTTGCTTTTGAAACTGGATCTTACTCTGTAGCCCAGGCTGACCTAGGATTCAGTGTAGCTAAGGCTGGTCTCAACTCATGGCAATCTTCCTGACTCGGCCTCCCAAGTACTTGGTTATACATATGAGCCATTATGCCTGGGAAAATCCTTTCTTTTGGTAATTTGAAATATATGGGGCTAGACAGATGGCTCAACGGTTAAGAGCACTGACTGTTCTTGCAGAAGATCCAGGTTCAGTTCCCAGCACCCACATGGTGGCTAACAACCATCTGTAACTCCAGTTCCAGAGGATCTGACTCCATCTTCTGACCTCCGCAGGCACTGCATGACATGGGTGCACTTACATACATTCAGGCAAAACATTCATACACATAAAATAAAAATAATACATAAAATACTTTTTTTAGGCTAGAATTTGAAGCATTAACTAAGGACCACACATGGTCTAGCCTCGTCTTTCTCTTCAGCTTTAGTTCTATCGCCACACACTTTTTAAAAAAATTTTTTTCATATTTTTATTATTTTTATTTTATGTGTATGTGTGTATTGCCTGTGTGTAGGTAAGTGCACCTGTCTCATGCAGTGCCCTCGGAGGACAGAAGAGACTGTTGGATCCCCTGGAACTGGAGTTACAGACAGTTGTTAGCTGCCATGTGGGTGCTGGAATTCGAACCTGGGTCTTCTGCAAGAACAACCAGTGTTCTTAATCACTGAGCCATCTCTCCAGCTCCACATAAAATAATTTCTAAAAAGAAAAAAGAAATATATGATACAGGGCTACAGAGATGGCTCAGCAGTTAAGAGCACTGACTGCTCTTGCAGAGGACCCAGGTTTGGTTCCCAGCACCCACACGGTGGCTAACAACCATCCATAACTCCAGTTTCAGGGGATCCAGTGCTCTCTTCTGACCTCCATGGACATTTCATAACATGGGTATACTTACATACATTCAGGCAAAACACTCATACACATAAAATAAAAATAATAAAAAAAACTGAAAAAAAAGTACTTGAAAGAAAGAAAGAAAGAAAGAAAGAAAGAAAGAAAGAAAGAAAGAAAGAAAGAAAGAAAGAAATCCATGGGGGTAGAGTATAGTGGTGTATGTCTTTATTCCTAGCACTTCGGAGGTAGAGGTAGGCAGATCTCTGTGAGATAGAGGCCAGCCTGGTCTACATAGCAAGTTTCAGGTCATCTGGGGCTACAGGGAGACCCTATCTCAAAACAAAAGAAACAAACAAAAACAGGAAAAAAAGAAACAAAGCAAGAAAAAGAAAAAGAAAAAGAAAAAGAAAAGAGATATATGATACAATTCTGCTAACTAGCATCACCCCACTGTGCAACAGAACACAGAATCTGCTTCTCCCATCTAATTGCAATTTTGTATCCATTGACTCCCCATCCTTCCCTCCTCCTTCCCTTCCCAGCTTCTAGTAATCAACAAGCTACTTTCTACTTCCATTAATATCAGCTGATCTACATTCTACCCAGTCAAGCACAGCAAAACCCAAGCTCAAAAACTTCCCAGACACACCTCTTCCAGTCCCCTCAGCTATGGATAAGAAACTGAGACTTAGAGAGATAAGAAATTGCTCCAGGTCTCCCAGGGAATTAACAACTGAGCCTGGTTAGATAGCAGAACTCTGACCCTTCATTTGACCTAGGTTGCTTCCTGCGCCACAGTGCCACCGTGTGGCAACTGCCCTAACTTCTGTCTTCATAAGCTAATAAGCCTCCATCCTGATGTCATCAAAAAGAAAAGAAATGGAGTGGCTTCTCCCTAAAAGTTGCTTAGGACACTGAGGCAGGCCGAGCTCCATGAGTTCAAGGCCTCCCTGGTCTATATAGTTAGTTCCAGGCAAGCCAGAACTACATAATGAGACTCTGTCTCAAAAACAAAACAAGAAGGGCTGTGGGGGGCGGGGAGCAGTGCTAGAGACAGCATGGGACCTGTCCTGGAGAAATTACATGGGGAAGTGAGAAATAAAAGCTTGGGGAGGATGGCCGGGCGTGGTGGTGCACACCTTTAATCCCAGCAGTAGGGAGGCAGAGGCAGGTGGAGTTCTGTAAGCCCAAGGCAGGCCTGGTGGACAGCAGGGGCTACAGTGAGACCCTGTCTGAAAAAGACCAAAAAAGTTAGGAGAGGAACAAAAGCCTGTTTGAGGTAGGGTGTGGGGACGTACACTATAATCTCAGTACTCCAAAGGTTGAAGCAGAAAGATTTCAAGTTTAAAGCTAGGTTGACCTATATAGTAGGACCCTGTCTCAAAAAACAAACTAAGCAAACAAAAACAAAACAAAACAACAAAAAGTAATGCATATTTTTTGGCTCAGTGGTTAAGAACACTGGTTGTCCTTGAAGAAGATCCAGGTTCAAATCCCAGCACCCACATGGCAGCTAAAACTGTCCGTAACTCCAGTCCCAGGGGATCCAACAGCCTCTTCTGACCCTCAAGGGCATTGCAAGACACAGGTGCACCTACCTACATGCAGGCAATACACGTAAAAAAAATAATAATAAAATTTTAAAAAAAGAAAAAGAAAAAACATTTCCAAAGCCATAAGGCACAAAGCCTGACATTAGGTAGCTAAGGAAAAAAGAACAAAAGCAATTGTCAAGAAAACAGATTTATTTATAGCCAGGTGTGGTGGTGCATGCCTTTATGAACGAGAGGTTCTCAATATTTACCACTATCCTAGAATTATAATCACTGTTGTAGCGTTATGATTTTACCAGTCAGGAAGGAACTTAAATTTCTATGGAAACTGCCTTATTGCTATGATTCTAAGTCACAAACAAGAAAAGTTTTAAGCCTGGCATGGGAACGCATACCTTTAAACCCAGGACTGGGGGCATCTCGGGGAGAGAGACAGAGGCAGGAGGATCTCTGAGTTGGAGGTCAGCCTGGTCTACATGACAAGTTCTAGGCAAGACCCCACTTCAAAACAAAACAAAACAGAAAACAAAAAGGAGATGGGGTGGGGGGGCTAGAGAGATGGCTCAGCAGTTAAGAGTGCTTGCTGCTCTTGCAGAGGACCCTAGTTCAGTTCCCACCCACATGGTGGCTCACGACCAACCAACAGCTAGCTCCAGGGGATCTGACACACTCTTCTTGCCTCTGTAGACACCAGGCATACATACAATGCTCATACATACATGCAGCCAAATACATCCATAAAATAAAACATAAATTTTAATATAGGGTCTCACTATGTAGCCCCACTGGCCTGGAATTCTCTATGTGGACCAGGATAGCCTTGAACTCACAGAGATCCACCTGCCTCTGCCTCCAGGGTACTGGGATTAAAGGCATGCACCACCACACATGGCTATAAATAAATCTTAAAAAAAAAAAAAGAATAATAGTAATAAAAACATTGAACTAGCACTTGACAACATATAAAACTACTAGTGAATGTCCAGGGTGGTGCCATTTGTAATTC
>NW_008332825.1:1146548-1147214 GCF_000622305.1 Nannospalax galili
GCTCCTGGAGCCCAAGAAAGGGACTGAGTTTCTCTGGGTGAGAAGGGTCAGGAAGCAGTATTGGTTCCCCAGGTGTCTGGGGCCCCGAGAGTAGGAATGGCGCAGGGCCCAAACTAGGAGTATAGAACGGCGAGGTGGGGGATGGAAGGGTGAATGAGTTTCTCTGGGTGAGAAGGGTCAGGAAGCAGTATTGGTTCCCCAGGTGACTGGGGCCCCGAGACTAGGAATGGCACAGGGCCCAAACTAGGAGTATAGATCGGCGAGGCGGGGGATGGAAGGGTGAATGTCGCTTTGGGAGTCCCGGCGCAGAGAGCTGCGCTATAGACTTACCCCAAGAGCAGTAATGCATATTTTTAAAAAGCTTGTGGTATAATATTAAGTATGTTTTTAACTGTATATATAGTGCCAGTGTTTATATATATATGATTGAAGAATGTCCCAGTTTTAGTAGTAATCGGTCTGGATATTGCAGAGAGCTGCGCTATAGACTTACCCCAAGAGCAGTAATGCACATTTTTAAAAAGCTTGTGGTATAATATTAAGTTGGGGAAAAAAATCAGCAATACCATACTTTATACATATGTTTTTAACTGTATATATAGTGCCAGTGTTTATATATATGATTGAAGAATGTCCCAGTTTTAGTAGTAATCGGTCTGGATATTG
>NW_008332825.1:1147938-1153914 GCF_000622305.1 Nannospalax galili
TTCATACAGAAAATAAAAATGTAGAGACCCTAATCTGAACTCTAAACCTAACCCTAAACCTAACCTTAATCCCAGACCTTAACCCTAATCTTGATACTAACTTCCCCCAAAAATTTAATTTAATTAAAAAAAAAAAAAAAGAAGAGGACGGGAAGTTGGGAGGCATGAGGTGGTGAGGGGTGGATCTGGGAGAAGTTAGGGAGAGGAAAAGTAATGAATATGATCAAAATACATTGCATGAAATTTTCAAAGAATTACCAAAAAAATATATTTTAAATGTCAGCCAGGGGGCTGGAGAGATGGCTCAGCGGTTAAGAGCATTCACTGGCTGCTCTTGCAGAGGACCCAGGTTCAATCCCAGCACCTACATGGCAGCTAACAAATGTCCATAACTCCAGTTCCAGGGAATCCAATGTCCTCTTCTGACTTCCACGGGCATTGTACAACATGGGTTCACTTACATACATGCATACACTACATTTACATACATAAAATAAAAATAATAAATAAAAAAAATTTTTAAAGTAAGTCAGGTGTGGTGGTGCATGCCTTTAATCCCAGCCTTCAGGAGGCAAGAGATCTTTGTGAGTTTGAGGCCAGCTTGGTCTACAAAGCTCCAGGCAAGCCAGAACTCTGTAGTAAGACCCTGTCTCAAGAAAGAAAAAAAAAAAAGCAACAAAAAACCCCAGATAAACAAACAAAAGTAAACCTCTTCAGAGACAATGGCAGTTTCTCAGTGGAATCAATCAGTGACTGCACCTTCCAGTTTCGGGGCTGTTTTCAAGCATCTGTTAAATGAGAGGGAGGAGGACTATCCAGAACAGCATCTGCCCTCCAGAAAGACCCGTGGCCAAGCTGCACTTCAGCCAACAGTGAACATTATTGTCCCTGCTTTACAAATGGCCAAGCACTACGTGGCTCATCATGACATGACATTTGTTCTGAGCCATGTTTCAGGGTCAGGTCTGTGGAGTGGGAAGCTGGTACTTTTAAGAACTGACAACATCAAGTGCATCCCACGGTGGCCCAGGATTTCAAGGCTGTCCACAGTTTGGTGGTCAACTTGGTGACATAACCAGAGCATGCAATAGATCAAGAACTACCACCCAAACAGGAGTAGCCTGGGGAGACTTTTGACAATAAATGTTTCTTTTCTTTTTTTGGTCTTTTTGAAACAGGGTCTTCCTCTAGTCCCAGCTGGCCTGTAACTCACAGGCTGACCTTGAACTCATAGAGATCAGCCTGCCTCTGCCTCCCAAGTGCTGGGACTGCAGGCGTGCATCACCATGCCTGGTTCTCTTTTATTTTCACAGACTTACATAGGACTGGGTTAGGCCACCTTTGATCACTAATTAGAAAACTGAGCTACACAGGGCTGGGTTCCCAGGTGTTACAGGTAAGACCACACATCCCAGGTGCCAGGTCTGCTCACTAGCATCTCAGTCTAGAGAGTTCACCACAGAGAGATGCCCTGAGGCTTCCCATTCCAACTCTAGGTATCTGTATCAGAGGCCCCGTGGTCCTCAGTGGGGGAGCACCACATCTCATGGTGCGTTAGGAATGTGCACTTGGGGCCTGCTGCAGACTCTCTGACTGTAGGGCCCAGCAAGCTCTTCTGAAGATTCTGATGCACACCAAGGTCTGAGAACCACTGAAACCATTCCACTCCCTTGTGCTGTGCTATGTTGTATGTAGAATTAAGGTCTTGCATTACCTAGTTTTCAGTTTCACATTACTACTTTATCATTAGCAAAAAGCAGAGACCATCAAATGGTAACAGAATGTATTATACTGTTTCCAAATGTGCCCATGTCCTCCAATCTTACCTCTTCCAACTTGGTCTGTCTGCAGGGAAAAGAAAAGGTAAAGCCAAGGGGCAGTTTCTTGTGTGTCAGCTCTTTGGTCTTCATGAAGTCTGCCAGGCAGTCAGCCACATAGTCAAAGAGCTGCAGGAAAAGAAAGCACGGGCACTGGGCTCAGGCAGGGCTTCTCACAGCCGGTGCCCAGGCCCGTCCTTCCTGCTGGTACCTCCATGCCATTCCCCCGGATGATCTCATTGGGCGTTGGGTAGAACTGACTCTCCATTTGGACCTGTCGCTTCCCCTCTTCAGAGACTTGCACCTTCAATACTCGAAACTTAGAACCTCCCAGATCCAGGGAAAGGAACTCCCCGTTTTCTGTGAAGAAACAAAAATGGTCAGCAGACACACAGTTGGACACACGGCAAATGCCACTTGATGCCACCCCCCCCCATGGGTTAGTGTCACCATTCCACTTGCTGAGAGTTGAGAAGTGCAGCCATTTGTCTATGCCACAAATTAGGGGGCAGAGCTAGGATGTGAGCCCTGTCTGATCCCACCCCTCTCAGTCATGTAGGTGGGAATGGGCAAGTTCATTGGGAAAAGGTACCTGTGAACCCACTTCCTGAGGAAGTCTGAGAAATAAGCCAGGAGGGTGGAGCCTGTTCTAGCATGCCATAACTGGAAAGGAAGCTGTCCCATCAACCATGAGGAGAACTCTGATAAATGTATAAAAAGAGCGGTGCAGAGAAGGGAAACCAGCCTCACATGCCTCAGTCTGAAGGACAGAGGGAAACTCCAGGAGGACCAAATGACAGACCTAACAGACCAAAGATCCTTCATTTTTAGGCCAGAATCTCTCTAAAAGGAGAAGATGATTCGCCATCCAGCCTGGCCCAAGAATGATGTCTAAAAAAAAAACAAAAAACATGGAAATGATACATGTGTTGGGGTAGGCATCCTGATGATGTCTACCCAGGACCCTTGCCAGTGCCTGACACAGGAAGTGTTTACATAGAACCGTTGATGTCTATAAAGTGGTTTAATCTGCCTTGAATAATTCATGATGCAGGCCCAAGACACGTGTAAGTGAAATTCCATGCCCACAAACCCAGAAGTCAAGTGCCAGTGATGGATACAGTGTGATGGTAGCCTCAACTACCTGTATCTAAAGGGTCAGATGGCCAACCTGTCAGTCTTTGCGAACCATTTAATCTAACATGGAAGAGTGTCACCAGGAGACAGCAAAAGCTGAAATATCACTGTGCTAAGATCGTAGGGAGGAAAGCACAGTTCCCTGGGGCCTCAGAGCGTGGAGGTTCTGTGAGATTGGACTTCCATGAGATTCAATGTACCACTTCCTCTGTCCCCATGTCCTTGGCCAAAAAACATTCCTGGACTACATTCTAGAAGTTTTTCTATTCCAGCAATGCAAGAGTTAGAGGCCAAGCCTTAGCTAGCCAGAGCAGTGCTGTGCAAAATGTCATACATGGGCCTCACTGGGAGTCTAGCTGACATGCAGACCCTGACTCTGTGAGGGGCCAGGAACTCTGCATTTCTAAACAGGCTTCCAGCTAGCCAAGGCACAGAATCATTTATAGATTCAGCTGCCTCGGGTTTGGTTTTTGTGGAAGTACCTACAAATTAGCTCCCCAGATGAGCCCTAAAAGGAGCTTTGAGGGAGAAGTTTATGGTTTATTAGTGGACGGGGGCATCCAGGAATGGAATCCTGCACATGTATCACATACTCTGCATAGAGACACCCTCACTGGGTGTGTTAGAGGAAGTCATGCAAACATTCACAGAGCACCTATGCTGTATCACATGCCAGGTGCTGAGGAGGCAAAGATGACAGGGCGCAAGCGCCACAGGGAGTCTACCAGAACAGTGGTGGATAGAAGCTGGTTCTGGTCAGGACAAATGCTCCTCTGGCAGGAAGCCTGATGGGAAGTGCAGGAAGACAGATGTGCAGGAGAGGTGAGAGCAGGCAGCAGGTAGAGCTGGGTGAGGAGATGAGAGGGAGTCTGGGAGTCAGGCAGGGGAGAGCAAGCCACAGAAGGTGAGAGTGAGCCACAGAAAAGTCTTAAGGACAGGAACACCAAATCTGATCAAGATTTTGGAAAAATGCCTCTGGCACCCACCAGACGAGATGGCCCTGTTACAGGAATGGGAGGGAGCCAGCTGATAACCGACTAGTGTCAGCAACTCTCTCTGCCTCCCCCACAGCACCGTTATCACTGTGCAAACACTTCGCTCACCCCTGTGACCCAGGATGTCACTTCATGAAGCATGTGGTATGATCCCTTCTGTGGTGGGACTTTGCCCGGGGGTGGGGGGCGGCAGGGGGAGGAGGCAGTGGGGGGAGGGAGGCCCTGCCCAGGCAGAGGAAGAGAACGAGGTTAGGAAGGGCCTTTCAGGGTCTTTACAGCAATTATTAAACAAACAGCCTCCCTCTATGGGGCTGTGGAGATGACTCAGCCGGTAAAGCACCTGTACAAGCATGAGGACCTCTGTTTGATCCCTGACACCTACACAAAACACAGGCACAGGGGAGGCAGAGACAGGAGAATCTCTGAAGCTCAATGGCCATCCAGTCTAGCCAATCAGTGAGTTCCAGAATCAGTGAGAGACCTTGTCTCAAAAATCAAGTGAATGAGGGCATCACATCTGGCCTCCATATGTACATGCACACACATGCATCCACACATATACATCCACATCCATCCATACACACACACACACACACACACACACACACACACACACACATGTACATGCACACACATGCATCCACACATATACATCCACATCCATACACACACACACACACACACACACACACACACACATGAAAATAGCCTCCAAAAAAGAGGACTATTCTGTCTGCTACTGATGGTCCTCGGAAACAGGGCCATCTTCTCCAAGGCACTGCCAGGGCTTGCCTCTGCTCCTTCCCCACTTCTTGGTGAGTGTCTCATAATGGCATCCAGTGGCCAAATGCATAGATTTCTAGACATTCAGGGCCTCCAGAAGGGAAGGCATGAGGAAGTGTATCTAGGAACCTCCCAGGTGCATCTGAATCCTTTGCTAAGGCAAGTATAAAATCCAGGTCCTCCTGTGACCCCAGGGCCTGCTATTAGCTGGCCCTAAATGACTGCATCAGGGCTTCAGGATTAGCCCCTAAGACCAAGGGGTGGAGGTCAAGAAGAAAGTTTTCTGGGTGGGAATATAGAATCATAATCACCATCACATTCAGGGATGGGTGGTCTCCCAAACCCCCTCCTGTGCACTGCAGAGGATTGGCAGGAGGCACAGATGCCACAAAGCACTCTTAAGGCTCTTGGTCCTGACAAGGAATGGTCCATGGTCCATGTCAGCCCCCTGACTAAGGGGCTGAGAGGCCAGGAGAGCACAAGTAAGTTTACCCCCTCAGGTAGGTTCAGAGCAAGGAAGAACTACAGAAGGGTCAGCAGACCCAGGAGGATTCCGTAGGAAGCAGGATTCATTTCTGAAATGAAAGCCACAGGGATTAGAAAAGGTTTACTTGTTTGATTCTCTTAGTAATCATGAAATTACACCACTAACTCACAGAGCTATGGAGGACTGGGAACTACAATCAAGAGATTTTTTTTTTAATCTTTGTGTTGGTGATGGGGTGCTTTAGGGACAGGTTATGTGTGTGAACGTGGATGTGGATGTGTCATAGCACTTGTGTGGGAGTCAAAAGACAATCTCAGGTGTCAACCATTGCTTTCCACCTTGTGTGAGACAGGGTCTCTTGTTAGCCACTGTGTACACCAGGATAGCTGGCCCACAGACTTCCAGGATTCTCCTGTATCTGCTGTCCATTCAGTAGGAACCCTGGGATTACAGGCTTGTTCTACCATATCCAGCTTTACATGGGTTCTGGGGATTCAAACTCAGGTCCTCAAACTTGGGTAGCAAGTACTTTAACTACTAAGCCTTCTCCTAGGCCCATGAAAGGGTTTGTTTTGTTTTTTTTTAAAACACCATCCTAGCCAAGTATAATCCCAGCATTCTGGAGGCAGACGCAGGAGGATCTCCATAAGCTCAGGGCAAGCCTGATTTACTTATGGTGGTCTAGGTTAGCCAGGACTACATAGTGAGACCCTGTTTCTCTCTCTCTCTCTCTCTCTCTCTCTCTCTCTCTCTCTCT
>NW_008332825.1:1154041-1186308 GCF_000622305.1 Nannospalax galili
ACACACACACACACAAGCTCCATTCACACGACCTCATCAAATCTTAATGACAGGGCTTCAAAAATAATACTCCGCTTTGTATATCAAGCTCAAAGTCCTGGGGAACAGCAAATGGGGAAGGACCTTTCCCTGAAGTTCCTTCCTTTACCTGTAGTCTAGATCTGCCAAAAAGGCACACACTTGAGTCTAGTCACCTATTGAAACTTCATTAACCAAGAAGATTAAATTCAAATCACAAGGTTGGAGACTGAAAAGCAAACACCAAGAGGCATTTCATCCCAAGCTGTCATCTGCTCTTTGGGTTCATTTACCCCTCACGAAATCATTTACTACCCTCTGAAATTGCCTAAAGCCCCACTCCCTTCTCTCTTCTGAGGAGGGTACTTAAGTCACAGTCATTCTGGCCCATCTCTGAGCTTCTTTCATATAACTCATGTGCACTTGGACAAATTAATGAAACTACAACTCTCTCCTGCTGCTCTGGCTGTTGTCGATCTACTTTAGTAGAGTTAAAGATTCGGCCTTCAGAGGGAAGCAGAAAGTCCTTTGGCCCCTCCACTGGAAACCCTATAAATAAGTGGGGCATGCTAACCACATTCTTCTACTGATGTGGACCAGGGCATAGTGGTCCTGGGGTTTACCAGGGTTCCTGCATATTAGGGACTCTGGGCCTGGGGAGCCTCAGTGTAACAGAATAGCATGGCATGTGATGAGAGGTCCTTAAGGCAGTAAAGCAAGGAATATATCTCCTGGCTTGAGAAGACTTGGTTCATCTCATTGCTAAACTTTCTGAAGCAGCCCTGCAGCCACCAGACTCTCCAAGGCCACACCTTGCTGATATCTGGAGGTAGGGCCCCAGCTCAGGAGGTTAGGAGGACTTAGCCCTAGTGCTCCTCACCACCCCACACACACCCCATGACTCAGGTGCCAGATGACCCTAGACAACCTGTCAAGGACCACAGTTCTCTCCGCACCCTCCTCCAGTGTCGGAAGCATGGCCCTGTCCAAAGCATATGCTCCTCTAGGGTGCACTACCCACAAGCACCCTCCTGCAGGAAAGGATGCAAGTCTCCCCCATCACTGCCCCTGGGGCCTCTCACCCTGCTAATCCAGTCAAAGGTCACCTGAGTATGCCCCAGACTTCCTTGTTCTTTCAACAGATCTAAGGCTTTAAGCACTAACACCCTGAAACTCGGGAAGCCCCTTGCTTCTCAGTCAGACCCAGCAACAGCAGTCATCCCATGATGTTCTGGGAGAATCATATGATACATGAAGACCCTAGCATCCCACAATGATGCTGTGCTGGATAGCTTCAGTGTCAACTTGACACACCTGGGTTGAGGGAGGCTCAATTGGGGAATTGTCTCCATAGGACCGGCCTGTGGCCATGTCTGTGGGGCATCTTCTTGATTGCTGAGTGATGTGGGAGGGCCCAGCCCACTGTGAGTGGTGCCACCCCTGGGCAGGTGGGCCTGTGTTGCTTAAGAAAGCAAGCTGAGCAGAGGCCAACGGAGCAAACCAGTAAGCAGCGCTCCTCCATGGCCTGTGCTCCAGCTTCTAGGACAGATGCGTACTCCAAAAAAAAAAAGCATTTCTTCTCAGAGGCTGAGGATGGAAGATGGGTGGGAACTCACAGACCCCTTCCAGAGAGCTCTGGGCTGCCCTACCCTGTCCCCCAAGTCCTAATCCCTGGGTCATGTGACTATGTTAGGGCACATGGCAAGGGGAAATCAACGTTGCAGATTGCAGATAGACTCTGAATTGCTCATCTCCCTGACCTTTATGTTGGGAGATTATTCCAGATTACCTGAGCGGGACTGATGTAGTCACAGGGCCTTTAAATGTGGAAGAGTCTGAACATGAGAGTCAGAGGGAGAGTTAAAGAAACCACACTGAGGGCTTTGAGGACAGAAAGGGGCACAAGGCAAGGAGTATAGACACCCCTAGAAATTGGAAAAGGCCAGGAAACAGATTTCTCCCTCCCTGCCTAAAAAGCTTCCAGGAGGAACACAACCCCACTGACACTTTGAGTTCAGCCCAGTGAGACCCATTTCAAATTTCTGACTAGGTGAACTATCAGAGAGAAAGCTTGTATCGTGTTAACTCATGAAATTTGTGGTAATATGTTACCAGTCTCCAGTGGAGGGGCCTGGGAAACCATGTTTAGGGATTGCCACTGGTGGGTGGATCTTATTCTCACACAATTATGGAACCCAGGCCGTAGTGCAGAGTGTTGGGACCATTAGCCAGGCCTAGGTGGACTATCTCAGAGCTCCTGGGCTCATCCTTAAGAACAGAAAACAGCAATCAAAACCCAATACATAGGAACTAGGAATATAGCTCAGTGGAGGAGCACTTGCCTAAGCATGGCCAAGGCCTGGGGTTTGATACCCAGCCCAATATATAGAGGCCAGCTCTCTCACTTGACAGATAAAGAAGCCAAAGCTAAGCACTGCTTGAGGTCACTAAGGAATGACACGGTGGGGACTAGAATCAGGTTTCTTGGATTGACACTTGATATTCCTTCCACACTACACTACCTTTCCTTAGGATCTCTAGCCTAGGTCTAGACACCTAAGAGGGAAAGCCGAATACCATTCATTCAACACACATGTTGGAGACTAGTATTCGTCAAGTGTTCAGAACACTGTGGTGACTAAGTGCTAGTCTCTGGAGACACAGCTGTGGCACGGGCTCTGACAAGTTCCATCCCAATTATTCACTCCCTAGAGAGAAGCAGTGAATGATCTCTGGGAAAACTAAGGTGGTGCTGGCTGGGGCAAAAATGAGAGACTGCACAGAATGAGCGAGGCCTCAGCAGGCAGGGAGAAAGCAACGGGTCTCTATCTGTGGAACCCAAAGGTATCCTGAGGGACTGAGGCAGGAATTGGGAAGGTTGGAAGGGGCACGGGCAAATGATAGGGACTTGTCAGCCAAGGAGCTGGGTGGGCAGGGATCCTGGTCAGCCTCACCCCACTCACCTGAACCATCTGGAATGGCCCTGACGAAGGTGGGCAGCATCTTCACCGAGGCCGTGGGGTTCGTGTCCTTCCCTAGACCTTTCTCCATCTCAGCTTGGAACCGGGCCATGATGTCCAAGAGGGTCTCATCTGAGAGCCGCATGTGATACAGGAACCTGTCCACCTGGAACAGACACCAGAGTGACGAGGATTGGCTACTGGGGGTGCTTGCCTTTTCAGTCAAAGCTGTGAATTCACAGCCCCACTGGAAAGCTGCACTCCCGACTCTGGGGACAGCTTTGTGATGTGCACTCCCAAACACTCCTTTATCCAAGCCTCCATCAGCTGAGGACAAGGCAGAGTTGGGAGAATAAAATGGAAAGTTGAGAGAGTTTGTGGATTGATTCCTCTGAAGGGCAAGTGGAGGAAGAAGTTCCCCATTTCAGTAGGGAAAGGGCTGGAGAATGAATAAATAAGTTTCTAATCCCCAGTTCAGGCCCTTGACATTGTACCACTGCTTCTCTCCACTGGGGAGGACTAGCTAGACTTTGAATCTTAAGTTCTTAAACTTTTCTCTTTTTAATGGTTTTTTGAGATAGGTCTCACTGTGTAACATTTAGTCCAGGTTGGCCTCAAATTTGGGACTCTTCTACCTCTGACTCCCATCTGGAATTGCCGGTATGTGCTACCATGCCTGGCTTAAAATGGAAGCTTTCTTCCACCCAATTATGACAACAGATAAATCCAAACACATTTCTCTTTGTTTATTGTTATTCTCTTTGTTTATTGTTTGTTTGTAATTATACTCTAAAACCAGAAAACTCAGAATTAAATACCATTTCCAACTGCAGTCTTCCTTTAAATTCCCATTTTAGTTTAGAGAGGCAGAGAGATTGTCTTAATTCAGATAAAGTTTTGGTTTGCTTTTTTTTTCTTGTTTTTTTATTTTGTTTTGTTTGAGACAGGGTCTCCCTGTAGCCCCAGCTGACATAGAACTCATTATATAGACCAGGCTGGACTCAATCTCACAGAGATCCACCTGCCTCTGCCTCCTGAGTGCTGGGCTTAAAGGTATGCACCACCATGCTGGCTAGAAGTCTGATTTTTAGACATGTCAAAGCCTCGCATGATCACATATATCTGTAAACCCAGAACTTACGAGGTGGAGGTAAGAGCATCAGGAGTTCAAGGCCATCCTTGGCTACATAGAGAGTTCAAGGTCAGCTTGGGCTATATGGGACCCAGTTTCAAAAAACAAACAGGAACCAGAGAGATGGCTCAGTGATTCAGAGTACTTGCTGCTCTTGCAGAGGGTTCAGTTCTTAGGACCCACATCAGAACTCACAACCATCTATAACTGAAGTTCAAGGAGATCAGATGCCCTCTTCTGGCCTCCTGGGGCACCTGCACTCACATGCGTACATGCGCATGCACACACACACATACACACATTCACACATGTATACATTGTTAAAAAGAAATCTTTAAAAACAAACAAACCCCCCCCCCAAAAACATCAAATTGCTATCAGAAGTAAGTAGATGTTATTTAAGTAACCAGGAAATTGAAGCAAAAGACCACTATCCCAAAGTGGAGAGTTACAAAAATCACTGTGGTGGGCTCAGTTCATTTGATGGTAGCATGTCACATTAGGAACAACAGATAAGCACCTCTAGTCAATTGCTGATGGCAGTCTAGATTTCCAGGCTCATCAGGATGGATCATGGATGGGTAGGAGGAAAGAGTCCATTACATTTACTGGGTACCTTCTCCACCCATCTAGGTCACAAGGAAGCCTGATTGCAGGCACACTCCTGGAGTACATTCCATGAGTCAGAAAACATGTGTTGCAGTCTACTGCATCAAATGTCCATGACCCTTTGAGGTGTCCAGATAAAACCATAGTTATAGTCCCTAGCTGAGAGATGACGAGGCTGAAGTTTGGCCACTGAGTAGACTCAGCAGAGCAGAACTGGGACTAACTACAATGTAGTGTGGAGAGCCCTCACTCCACTGCTTGACTCTGGCTCTGTTGGGATCCACATACCCCACAGACAAACTACCAAAAATTATGAGCCTCATATCACCTTTGCCAATCTTCAGCTGGGCCTCAGAGGACAGGAAGACCGAATCCAGAGGCCCAAGACAGTGAATGGTCCCATGACTCTCGGGATTTAGTGAGCTAGAGAGAGACCAGAAAACTATTAGAGACCATCAACAAAAAAGGACAATTGATCTTTCCGCATATTTGAGAAGATAGAATATAACCAGGTCATGCTTCATTAGGGCTTCCTGCTCAGGCTGTTTATGACTAATTGTCTGGCAGAGACTCACACAGATAGAGAGAATTGGGTAGAAGGGACATGACCCAAGTAATTGGAGCAGAGGAAGGATGGAATGCCCTAGGTGGGAACTAAACTTGATCCTTTATTCTTATAATGAAGTCCCCAGACAGAGCCCCTAAACCTACTGATCACTGTTGCTCAACCTGAGTGTAAAGAGCTTCTACAAACATCCACAGACTGCCATCCTGTGTAAGTCATTTGGGGGTCACATGTGAGCTGCCATCTAACAGTCATTTAGCACCTTGGGTTGCTGCTGCCCTTTCAGTGAGCTCAAGTTATGACAAAGAAATGTCAACTTAGCAGTTGCCTGTCTAGTCTATCTTCCTAAAACAGTAACTAGAATGTTGGGACAGAAAATATGCTATTTCTAATCCAGACAGGTGATTTGGGGTGTGTGTAAATGGGAACACCTGTCCAGATACAATGGAAGAGAGCTTGAGCAAGCCCACTTCTGGAGAGACCCTCAAGCAAAACTGGGATCGGAGAGCTGACAAGCTTTAAATGAGGAAGCACAAACTTGAAGCTCAGCCTGTTCAATTATAGAAGGAAGAAGCCTGAAGGGGCCCGAGAGAGATCACTGTCCAAAGTTCTCATACTATGGACCCAGTCATAAAGAGAATCCACTCTTTGACCTGCTGGTTTCATCTCTGGGAATTTATTCTCAGAAAATACGCCCAAATATAGAGAATAATATCATCATGGCATTTTTTTTTCATTGAGGGAATGACTTTCATGCTGGGTTAAATCAAGACAAACACTGAGGGAAGAACCTGAATGCTCTTATTTTTATACAGCACCATTTCGATTGTGCTAAAAGTATTCAGATAACCAATAGGAGGGCAAAGTGAAATAGCTTATGACACATCTACTCAGTTTAATATAAGGAAGACACTAAAATGATAGTGACCATCATAGAGCAGTGCACAGAAGAGTGATCAGAACTGCACGCACAGCACACTACTGACATGACTGAAGAAGCACACAAAAGGGAAAAGCACGGGCTTCCCACAGAGTACACAAGGTTTGTGATAAAGGGAAATGAAAATTAAATACACTGAGATTGACGGTAACATTTCTGCTTCTTTGCAATGTTGACTTACTAAACTGTAATAAAATACACACTGAAAACCTAACCAGTCCTGTTCTTATGAATGGACCATTAGCAGGTCAGTGACCAGGCCCGATCCAGTGTTATCAGTAGGTCAAACATATCAATATATTGAGCTGGAAACAAAGCTGTCAGAGAGAGACTTTATTTTTCCTAATTTTTTGAGACAGGGTCTTCCTGCAGCCCCAGCTGGCCTGGAACTCCCTAGTAGACGAGGCTGGCCTTGCTCTCACAGAGATCTGCCTGCCTCTGCCTCCCAAGTGCTAGGATTAAAAGGTATGTGCCACCATGCCCGGCTTAGAGGTTTTATTTTTGCCTTCATGTTGTTATGAGATATATTTCCAAACACCACTCATGGGTCTGAACAGTAACCCCTGCAGGCAAGTGTGGCCAGGCCTTAACAACTCCAGAAGCAGGAAATGGACACTGAGAAACTTAACCACCAAGAGACTGCACTGTGCTTCCGACCAGTTGTTTTTGGTCTGTGGAGAAATGCCCTCACACCTATGACTCAGACCAACAACCATAAACCAGCCTGCCACAGCCCCCAAGGACCTGCTGGACCCTTGTTTAGGGTGACTCCCAAGGATTCCTGACTTTCTTGATGTCCACAGTGGGGGGGACTCGACTGTAGGTATTGATAAGGGTTGACTCTTCTTCTAGAAGGATCTGGAATACATCAAAGGCACCTGTACCTGGGCTAGGGGTCAAACATGCTCTGGCCTTATCCTGGGGCTAGAACAAAAGGTCAGCCAAGGAAATGAAGTGACTTTGCAGAACTAAAGGTTTCAGGGTTTGGAAGACTCCCCTTAGAGGCAGCATGCCTCCCAAGCATGTAGTAAGGGGAAGTGAGCGCTGAAGCAGGCTGTAGAGACCGACTCTGACACCCTTCATGCAGCCAGCAGAGGGCTCTGTGATTTAGTCAACAAACGACAAGACTGCTATATTAAAGCTGACTGATTTCTACTTTTCAGCTTGCTGCAGCTTTTCACCTAGCTCTCTAGCAAAACGAATCACTCAGAGTCAACCCACCAGCACATGAAGACTGCAAGGGGCCACACTCCCCTCTCCCTCATTTTGAAAAGCATTTTGAAAGATGAAAGATCTGACAATTTGGGCTTAATCTTTATTTCACCTTTAATACTTGAGTGACCTTGGCAGAATACAGCTACCCAAAGGACTCCTGTTATCTATAAACTGGGAGATGCTATGCATCCTGGGCCCTGCAGTTGTTAGCAAACAATGAATATGGTCAGTGAAACATGTTTGGGTTCATTTTAGCTACCAGAAGAGAACCCTGATTATCTCAGTAAACCAGGGCCCATTTTGGAAAAGTTTTATAGATTAGTACCTGGGGTCAAGTGGCAAAATAATTCGCACCATTAATAGCATACCACTGGCCAATATCACCTGCTAAAAATAAATATTTCAATTATATTAAAATTCATATCTCAACCATGCCCAATGGTATGACCCTGTAATCCCAGCTAGAGGTGGGTAGATTACTTAAACCAGTCGTTTGAGGCCAGTCTTGGTCACACAATTAGACTCTGTTGCAAAATAATAAATAAAAGTAGTAAGTAGAACCCACATCCCTTTTGGTGCCCTTATTCTACGTGCTTTCAAATAATGAAAAAGCAGATCTACCCTAAATGTTCTGATTCTTCACAAATGATTTACTTCTGTTACGACCTCCCCCCCCCCAAATACCCCCGAACTGGGCACAAATTCTTTCAAGTTTTTAAGCTTGATTTTCACTGGTATTGGCTCCCAGTATCTTTTCTAATAAGGTCTCTTAAATCTCTTTTTTCTTCCCATGCTGTGAATGGAACCTAGGACCTTGCACAAGCTAGACAAGCACCCTTCCATTGAGCCACACCCCAGTGTAGGGAGGGAATCAGCTGGTCTCTAGACTCCTCAGCTTCAGGAGTACTTACCTTCTTGATCTGATCCTCCTTTAGCTTGGTGAAGTAAAATGCCATCAAGTGTACCGCGAACATGTTCCCTAAGTTGGTTGCTCCTGAGCTAGGCAGAGATTTCTGTATAGTGTTTACTCCCACTCTCTGGAGTGCTGCACACTTCTAGCTTGGACCTGGAGTTAGATGCTTTGGACTAAATACTTCCAGCTGCCTGGTTCAATGATTAAACTTTGAGCGTCTCTGGTCCCTCCCTCTGCCACACACTTAATTGTCTAACAGAGAGTCTGGTGGGAGCTGAGGGCCAGTGGAGGGAGAGGCTGGGAATTGATGGATTGTTTGACTATCTGAGAAGCGGGTGCCACAAAATCTCGTTGCTAAGCAATGCTCTCAGGCCAATGCTCCACTGGGCCCTTTCAGCAGAGGAAAATCTTCTGAGAAGTTAGACACAGAACAAAGCCAACTTTCAAATGGTGGAGCTGCTCTGCAAATAATTTCCAGTCTCAGGGTTTCCTCTTTTCTCAACAAGGTAACATAAGGAAGACAGGCAGACCCTCTTGAAACACTGAACACTGAACAGTGCCCTGGCCAGGTCCAAGAACGCTGAGTAATACCTCTGTTGGTGGCAGATCAGATCTCTTAGCTCACCGCCCACGGTTAACGAGAAACAATCAATAAACATTTATCTACTCAAATGGTAAGCCAGACAGCCTCTATTTCACAGGTTGTAACTTAGCAAAAATGCCTAAGAATAGACATCACCAGGCTTCACTGGGAAGCTGCTTCTGGGAGAGTGGGAAAGATGTACTGCCATTGAGACCACTTGGTTTACTCCCCCACTTCCCTCACCATACATGATGTGAGAAACAGTGTGTGGGAACAATACACATTGCACTCCTCCTGGTCACTGGCTAGTGAAGTCAGTAAGACCTCTGTTAATGGCAGGGAACATGGATGGAGCACTTTGTTAGGCCGGTCTTATAGATGAGGAAGCTGAGGCCCAGAAAGGCTAAGTGACTGTCTCAAAATCAAGCTTGTAAAAGCTCAGCCAGGTAGTAACCCCAGGAATGTGATTCTGGAGCCCAGCTCTTTTTTTTAATTTTATTTATTATTTTTATTTTATGTGTATGAGTGTATTGCCTGCATGCATATAAAAACACCTGTGTCCTGAAATGCCATGGAGGTCAGAAGAGGGTATCAGATACCCTGGAACTGGAGTTACAGATGACTGTTAGCTGTCATGTGGGAGTTGGGAACTGAACCCAGGTCCTCTGCAAGAGCAGCTGCCCTGGAACTGGAGTTAAGGTCAGTTCATAGCTGCCATGTGGGTGCTGAGAATCGAACCCAGGTCCTCTGCAAGAGCAGTCAGTACTCTTAACCACTGAGCCATCTTTCCAGCCCCTGGAGCCCAGCTCTTAACCAGTACATAACACTGGCTTTCAAACTCCTCTTCCTCTGTATAGGCTCATCTGATAACTACTGGCAGATTCTGCTGGGCTAATGCTAAGCATTTCAGCTAGTCTGCAAAACTAAATCAGAAACAACACTTCAACAGAATCTTCCCATTGGGAAAAGGGGTTTCCTGAAATACAAATTCCTGACTCTGTTCACCCCAGTACTAATCTAATGCTCTATAAAAGTAGCAGCTGCCTAGATGGTCTGCTAGGCACCGTTTCTTGCTCTTCCACAGTACAAATGGCCTCTGAATAAAATGTGTTGTCCTGGCTGGCTTACAGCCTCAGCTTTGTCTGCTTTGCCGCTGCACAATCTTATTAATAAAAACAATGACTGAACGATTGCCTGGGTAGAGACCTTCAACAGCTGCCCCTTCAGAAACCACCGGAAGGCTGGCTTAGGCCAGACTAGCTTAAAATGACTCTACATACTTTCCACAGCTTCCCAGATGAAGAAACCCCTACCATCTGTTTACCCCCAAAACTATGACTTCTTTTATTGTATAAGCAAACAAAAGATTAACCTTCAGTTTCAACTCAGTTCCGCTGTATTTAGAAACAGCTGAGGATTAACATCCTGGGCAGGTCTCCTGTGCAGGAATGATATTGTTACCTGTTATAATTCCCACAGCTGAAAAGTAACCTCTGGGGTGCATGTGGCACCACCTGTGGCCATTTATCCCTACCAAAGGGCAGAAAGAAACAAATCCATAAACAAAGTCTCTGCAATCTCTTGCTGCTTGTGGGCCAGGCAGGCAGGCAGGCAGGCAGGCGGGTGGGCGGGTGGGCAGGCAGGCAGACAGCCTTTGGAACTTCAGGAAAATGACAGTAGAGGCTTTTCATGTGTTATAGCATGCCATCTTCCACTAAGCACATTAGCACCTACCTTCCAGGTATGAGTTAGCTAACTAATCCAAAAGGTTTAGTGATTATTTAAAGATCATGTGCATGGAGAGCCCTCTAGCCTAGCCCCCTTATTTGATAGAATCAAGAAAAAAATCATCATGGGGCTAGAAAGATGACTCAGTGGTTAAGAGCACTGGCTACTCTTCCAGAGAACTCAGGTTCAGCTCCTAGCACCCATATGGCAGCTCACAAATGTCCCTAACTCCAGTTCCAGGATCTAACACCCTCTCCTGGCCTCTTTAGGCACTGCAGGCATGTGGAGCACTTACATACATGTAGGCAGGCAAAAACACACATAAAATCCAAACAAATCTTTTTTAAAAATATTATTTTATGTGTATGAATGTATGGCCTACATGTATGTAAGTGCACCCGTGTCATGTAATACCCATGGAGGTCAGAAGAGGGCGTCAGATTCCCTGAAACTGGAGTTACAACAATTTTTAGCCACCATCTGGGTCCTCTGCAAAAGCAGCCAGTGTTTTTAACCACTGAGACATCTCTCCAGTCCCCCTGCCCCCAACAAATTTTTTAAAAAGATAAAATAATTAGGTTAGCTTGCCATTTTTCCACTGATTATCACAATCCAAGCCTTGGAATGTCTCACCCTTAAAGCTCTATGTAGCCATTCAGAGATATCTGGGGAGCCATCTTGTAAACATGAGTTTTGCTTAGGGACACACATGAATGTTATCACTATTCCAACAGGTAGTTCATATTGCCCATTTGACCCTATTCTTCCTCAGAAGAAAGGAAACTTATGGAGCTGGAGAGATGGATCAACAGTTAGGAGCGAGCACTGGCTGCTCTTGTGGAGGACCCAGGTTCCATTCCCAGCACCCACATGGTGATTAACAACCATCTGTAGTTCCAGTTCCAGGGGATCTGACACCACCTTCTGATCTCCAAGGGCACTGCACAACATGGGTGCACTTACATACATGCAGGCAATACACTCATACACATAAAATAAAAATAATAAATATTTTAAAAAGGAAACTTTCTATACACATGTCCATTTCCATAGAGCTCCACTTTAATACACATGGTCTGCTTTTCTTCAAGTACAGGGCCTGGGAGGAGGCCCAGAAAACCGAGTAAAAGCTTCCTATTTATTTAGCAAACATACAGTGCTTACAAGGTCCTCTGCAGTATTAATTCCCACAGCAGCTGTCATGCTCCCCGTTCTACAGATGGAGGAGCAGACCCCAAGAGCCCACTGGTATTTGGTAGAACAGAAATTCAAATACAGGCAGTCTGGCTCCAGATAGAGCGCACACTTAACCTGTGTGCTCTACTGTTCTTGTGAGCCTACAAGCAGAGCACAGGGAGACTTGACTAGAAGTGCTGCCCACAGTCCCAGAGAGCACAGTGCTAAGTGTAGGAGCCCTGGGTTCTCAATTTGCCTATCCCATCCCTCAAGGTTGAGGGCCAAGTTCATATCTGTAAAGGATTCACAACACCTTGGGCAGTCACTCTGGGATTGAAATCAAATTATCAAGATCACACAAAAGAAGGCAGGGAGCTCACCCTAGGCACACTAAAAGCATGTCCTGACTGAAGCCTTCGCCAGGTCAGGGACCCTTCCTCAAGTTCCTACTTCATCTCATCCCATTTGGTCCCTGAGGTTAAGAAAATGTGTGTAGCCCTTTCCATCCATTCAGTAAAACACAACCATAAACCATTTGAAGGTACCAGTTCCATTTACAGGATTACAGATACAGTTGGAAATTTTGTAAAAATGTTACTGCTGTTATTTCACAAAACCGACCTTGAGTTCTGCACTGGGTTCCTCTGAATGGTAAGTCCAAAGTTGAGTTGCCCACAACATAATCAGTCTGGTCTGCTGATACCCAGCTTGCTGCACAAGAATGAGAATGTATGAGCGCAAATGTTCACACGGGAAATCAATGCAGAAACTTCCTCAGTTACTACGGCATCTCTGAGGGAGCAAGCACAAATGAAACAAATGTTCAGTTCAGCCACTTTCTAAAGACTGCCACTAGCCGCTTGTTATAGAATTACTCACCTGGAGAGGACAAGGAATGCTGGGGAAGAAGCTATGACACAACTGCCTATTTTTAACCACAACTGTATATTAAGAGTCCTATTTGTAAGACAGATGACAAGAGCTCGACAAGCCACACAAGGAAATGCAGTTCATACAGCTTATAACATTTCTTGGTGTAATTATGATCTCTATCGTGGAAGTTAACCAATTTGTAAAAGCAAATGAGATTTCTGATTAGACACAGTATAAACAAGGACAGGGACACAAAACAGTGATCCACAGGACCTTAACATAACTTTGGAAGTAGAATGCTGACAGAGAAACAGCTTAGCGGACGGAGCTCAGAGCTCAGTGTTTGCACTGGGCAGTTCCGCTGAAGCTGAGACTGGGGTAAAAAGCTATAAAAAAGGCAGCTAGACCCCAGGTCTGTTCTCTGACCTACAGGAGGCTAGATGTTTATTCTCTGTGTGAAGCCCAGGCACTTTGGGAAGTAGGGTGAGGTGCAAGGCTGGAAGTGGGGCAGCCAAGCGAATTCCTCAACTTGGCCAGTGGGACCCGAGCCTCTTTTCAGTCCAGCCTCTACTAGCAAACAGCTACCCACAAGTAAACACCTTTCCTCTCTCATGAGAATGTTATGTTTCCACTAACAAAACTAAGTTCATGATGTGTCTGGGTTTCAGAGTGGCACAGCTCACATGTGGAAGTCACAGGACAACTCTTGAGTGTCCTTCCTCACCTTCTAGTTCGTCTGAGACAAAGTCTCGTTTGCCAAGGTGTGTCTCAGGCTAGCTGGCCCACAGACTTCTGGGTATTCTGAGGTCTCCATTTCCTAACTCACCAGAGGCACTTACAGACGTGAGCTACCAAATTAGTCTTTATGTGAGTTCTGAGGATCTGAACTCAAGTCCTCACATATACACGGCAAGAACTTTATTTACTGAACCATCTCCCCAGCCCCATAAAATTAAATTTATATAGAGGAGAAATTTAAAATCCACACACAGATAAGGCCTAACTAAAGAGACAGCAAGGAGATTGTCAGGTGTCAGGGATTTGCTAAGAGAGGGCAGGATAAACACAGGAGGTGAGGGGGAGTTTGGGGCAGTGAAACTGTGATGCATCAAGGTAAATACATGCTATAATACATGTCAGAACCCTTAGGACCTGAGGAAAGGGAGATAGCAAGGTAGAGTGCTTGCTTTGCAAGCCTGAAACCTGAGCTTCATCCCTAGAATCCATGTTAAAAAGCTGGGTGTGGTGGCAAACACTGGTTTCCCCTGCTATTACTTATCTGTCACCTCTCTAATTCGAAAATATGCTAAGGTCTGGGGAAGGGGAAACTGGTAGCCCCCTGGTGCTCATTTGCTAGCCAGCCTAATCAGCAAGCTCCAGGTCACTAAGACACCTTACCAAAAAAAAAAAAAAAAAGAAAGAAAGAAAAGAAAGAAAAAGAGGTGCATAGTTCCTGAGGAATACCTGACTTGACCCTTGACCTCCACATGCACGTATACATATGTACAATGTGAACACAAACACACACACACACACACACACATATGAAACCCACAGAAGTTCTTAGCACAGAGAATGAACTTCAGAATATGAGACCCATGAGGGGAAGGAGCTAGGGGTCAGAACTGAGGTCTTATGAATGCCAGGAAAACATTCTACCACTGAGCTAAATCTTATAGCCTCTGTGAACAGAAATTTAAAAAATAAATTTTGTCAGGAATACAACATACACTGTGACAAAAGAATCAACTGGAGCCAGGCATGGTGGCATAGGCCTGTAATCCTGGCACTTGGGAGGTAGTGGCAGGAAGATCAGGAGTTCAAGGCCAGCCTCAGCTACCTAGTGAGTTTGATCAGCCTGCATTAAATGAGACTGTAACTCAAAGAACGGGGGCAGGAACCCCAAAAGATTGAATAAACCGAGTCCCATTGTAAAGAATAGCCCCACTGACAGGGAAGAGGAGAAAAGGTGCTGACCTAGGTAATTGGCTCTGCGAAGAGTTGCTCAGACTATAAGAAAAACAAACCATATGCAGCACTGTACTCTGGTTGATAGTTGTTTCCCACAAGAGTATGGCCTAAGAATTCTGAAGCCCACTGGTTTCTCAGTGTAAGCTATATTAAGCAAATACGGTGGGTGATAGGAGGGAGCTTTCTCATTGTCAGAGAGAGCTCAGATAATAAAGGGAAAAGGAGGATGATCTGTTACTGAACATCAGTCTAAACTCATACTTGGCTTCACATAGATACAGACGGATACATACATACACTTATGTTTGCAGACACACACCCCTGCTTTGTAACCTGAAGCCCTATAGACAATAACACCCTACTTTTTTTTTGTTTTGTTTTGTTTTGTTTTTTTGAGATAGGGTCTCCCTGTAGCCCCAGCTGGCCTGGAACTCACTACGTAGACCAGGCTGACCTTGAACTCACAGATCCGCCTGCCTCTGCCTCCCTAGTGCTGGGACTAAAGGCCACCACGCCTGGCCTCTAATATTCTACTTTTAAAAAAGAAGAAGAAGAAAAAAAAAAAGGAACTAGATAGTACATGTACAAGGTGCTCTTAGAGTATCTCATAGTGAGTGCCATGATATGCAGGAATCAGGACATTTACCCCAAAATATGACACCCTGGTCTGTTGGCCATTTTCAATTCTAAAGGCCCCTAGAAAGCAACAGATACTAGAAGAGACTTTACTATTCCTTATCTGCCCAAAAGACTGGACACATCACAGGAGAAACAATTACTTTTACCCTTCTTTGAGCTTTTATTTCATATTTACAAGGAAGGAAGATGAAAGAATGCAGCAACACCTAGACAGTTTTGTCACAGGCTACCATCCATCTTCTATGTCTGTTTAATTTACAAAGAGAATCATTTACTATTGCCTGAGCATCAAGACCATTCATTTACTTAAAACCATTTACTCTCCTTCATAGCTGTCACTGTCGATCCTCCTTCCTTGTCCTTGAGTACACAGCACCTGGCCTTCCCTGGGCTCTTCGGCAGCCACACTGTGACTGTCCTCCTGCACTTTAGACTCACATTTACAGCTTCCTCCTGTTACTTTATCTGCTGCCACTTCGTTCCAGCAAACCTTCAAAGGGTGAAGGGAAAGTTTCAATAATAAGGAAATAAAAAGAATGAAGCCTCCAAATGATAGGGAGATCAGGATATGTCAAAGAGCTTCCAATAACCAACATGTGAGCAATTTGAGCAGGAAAATATTGGATTATAACCTAAAGTATAAAATTTCCACCAGTTCATACTGTTATAACTGAATAAATCACATAAATCTGGAAGATCTCCCATGCAGAATTTCAAATAATTTCTGTAAATGCTCCACCCTCAGAGAGGTATTGCATAACTAACATGGTGACCACCCTCCAAGAGTTCACTGCGGAAAGGGAGGAAAACGCCCAACTGCTTCGCCAGGTGACCCAAGGTCATCAATGGTCATGCACCATGCTGGTAGCATATGCTCTTGACATGAGGTGATGAGAATGGTACCACACACACACACACACCACAATTCCAGTCTAATCGAATGGAAAACATCAGAATCTCAACTGAGAAATAGTCTATAAAACAGAATTCAAAGCTGTCAAGGTCATCAGAAGCAGAAAAGACTGAAAGGCTGTCACAGGGCTGAGAATGTAGCTCAGTGGTAGAGCACCAGTCTAGCACAAGGCACTGACACCAAACTTCAGTGCTGCAAGATTTACCAAGAACCATGCAAGAGAGCAATGCAAGAGTGGGCAATGGTGTACTGCCTACCTGCAAAAGAAAAAAAAAAAGCAAGACAAACAAACAAGGTATAATTAAAAGGTACATTTAGGACAAGTGTAGGATTTAAAGAACAAGTGAAGGGCCTGGGATATAGCTCAGTTGGTAGAGAGCTTGCCTAGCATGCACAAGGCCCTTGGTTCCATCTCCAGCATAGCATAAAATGCTGTGCATGGTGATGCATGCCTATAATCCCAGGACAGAGAGCAGAAGTTCAAGGATATCCTTGGCTACACAGGGAATTCAAGATCAGCCTGTGATACATCATACCCTGCCTTAAAAAGCCTGTGGCACGATACCCTGCCTCAAAAAAGGGTATGCGTGAAAACACAGGAGTTGTAATATTACTGAAAATTAACAAGACAGAACTGGTACTTTAGGTGAAAATCATTTCTAAGAATGGATACATATAACTAAGTCATGTGAATCAGGTAGGGTTGACACCACTGCATAGAATTCAGACTTCACAGATGGAGCCATGCATCCTCTCAAGGACTCTTCTCCTTCCCTCAGAAAGCCTCTACTTTCTTTTTTTACAATATTTTAGCCAGGAATGGTGATGCACACCTTTAATCCCAGCACTCAGGAAGCAGAGGCAGGCAGATCTCCGTGAGTTCAAGGCCAGCCTGGTCTACATAGTGAGTTCCAGGGCAGCTGGGGCTACAGGGAGACCCTGTCTCAAAAAGACCAAAAAAAAAAAAAAAAGAAATTTATTATTTTTCTTTTATGTGTATGAGTGTATTGGCTGCATGTATGTGAGTATACCCGTGTCATCCAATGCCATGGAGGTCAGAAGAGGGCTTTGGATTCCCCTGGAACTGGAGTTAAGGATAGTTCGTAGCCACCATGTGGGTGCTGGGAATCAAACCTTGGTCCTCTCCAAGAGCAGTCAGTACTCAACCACTGAGCCATCTCTCCAGCCCAGAAAGCCTCCACTTTCTAAGAACTGGGACTGTCAGCAGTTAGAATGCCACCATTCCCTTCTTCCCTCTTTCCAGCCCCGTTCTTGGTTTTCAAAATGAAAAAAGGAGGCCGGGCGTGATGGCACACGCCATTAATCCTAGCACTCGAGAGGCAGAGGCAGGCAGATCTCTGTGAGTTCAAGGCCAGCCTGGTCTACGTAGTGAGTTCCAGGACAGCTGGAGGTACAGGGAGGCCCTGTCTCAAAAAGACCAAAAAAAAAAAAAAAAAAAAAGAAAAAAGGAACTTTCAGTTGAGTATCACTTTAAAATGCTTATTTAAAAAACAGAATAGTAGGCTCAGTGGGAATGGGTGTGTACCACCAAGGCTGATGCCCTGGGTTCGATTCCCAGGACCCACATGGTGGGGAGAAAGAATCAACTCCCACAGGTTGCCCTCTGACCACCACCAAGATAAAAATATGTAACCAAAAAATTCAAATGATTTTTTAAAAAATATTTTATTATTTTTGAGTGTATTGCCTGCATGTAAATAAGTGCACCCGTGTCGTGCAATGCCAACGGATGACAGAAGAGGCCATCAGATCCTCTGGAACTGGAGTTATAGACAGTTGTTAGCTGCCATGTGGGTGCTAGGATTTGAACCCCAGTCTTCTCCAAGAACAGTCAGTGTTCTTAAGCACTGAGCCATCTCTTCGGCCCCTTCAAATAGTTCTTAAAGAATTAAAAATACAAAAACTAGACTAGCAAGGGTGGGGGGGTGCAGTTTAGTGTAGAGTATTTGAATGGCATGTACAAACCCCTAGGACAATATCCAGTACATCAAAAAAGGGCTGTTCTGTTTTTTTTTTTTTTTTTTAAATGGAATAGAGTTATGGTGGTATACAGGGAGGCTGAGCAAGAAATCACAAGCTTGAGGCCAGCCCAGGCTACACAGAGATCTCTACCTGATACTGTTTCAAAATGACAATCCAGGAGATAGGAGATGCAAAACTTAGACAAAAATCAATGAGCTAAGTAACAGAGAGTGGAGAAAGCAACTGTCTGGTTTCTGTTTATTCCTCACAAAATAATTTTTAAAATAGCTTAAGTGAGGCCAAGGACGTAATTCAGGGGCAGGTGTTAGTTCAGTCTCCAACTCCACAAAAGAACAACAACAACAAAAACAAACAAAGGGCCAGCTTTTAACCCACGAGGGTTAAAAGCGCTTGCCACTTGACTGTTTGATCCCTAGAACCCATGCATAAAAACCACATGTGGTAGCTTAGTCTGTAATACAGCTACATTACTCTAAGGCACAACAGAAGGCAGACAGAAGAATCTTAAAGGGCCAACTCTACCCACATTTGCTAGAAATACCTTCTTAAATTCAGTCTTCATCAAATAATAAAAAATGCAGTCTCCAAAAGCTCAGTCCTACTTTGACAGATGCTTCCAGTGATGACTCAGATGCATGTGTATAAACACTGCAATTTCTGTTCAGATTTCTACATCCTAAAGCTGTGAAAGAAGGAAATCTTAGCATGATCTGCTTGTCTCTCAGCACCGTTCATTATAACCTACATATGTCTATTTGAGCTGAACCAGAATGACTGCATTCTAATTATGACTGGTTCTGGGCTTATGAGACTGATGGTTTGTGATGGCAGAATTGCAAAGCTATGATTCACAGTAAGTTGTTTTTAAAAAGAGCCAGTGGCAATTAAAAAATGTAAAAACAAAACAAAAGCTTATTAGAAAACTGCAAGAGGAAATGGAAAGAGCTGTTTCAGAAATGGTGAGAACATGATCACAACGAAGTGCACAGCAGGGAATTAACAGAAGCCCACAAAGTGACACAGTGAGCTTCAATAAGAAAGTCCAGGCTGCCTCATGGTAACAGTTTTCAGCTCACTGCAGAGACTTATCCAGGGCCACTCCAACCAACTAGTCTTCCTGTGTGCCTCATCATCTTAGTCTCTTCTGCTTAACCACAGCACCCTCCCGTCCTGAGAAGGGAAGGGTTGAAAGTGCAAGCCACCACCAGTCACCACCATTCTTTAGCTATGCTTGGTAGCCCTTCAGAACACCCCACCTCTTATCAGAGGCTTTGACAATTTGACTTGCCTCTCAGCATCTCTTCTCTTAAGCATCTCTGGCCCCCAACTGGAGAAAAGGGGAACATGCACACTGTGATGGGCCAGTCAATGATATAATGGGACCAAATCCACCATCCATTTGTCCATGGGCATTTTGTGAGGCCGCATGGACAAGAATGACTGCATGTCATAAGTTAGAGAGAAAAGGAAGTTCTAAAATTTAGAGTTGCCCAACACGGGATATCCAAAGAAATATACCCTTCTGACCACCTCACCATCCCTTTACCCACAAGGGAAACAGTGATGATAAGGTCTGAAGAATGAAGACTGCATCTTGGAGCTGGAGAGATGGCTCAGCGGCTAAGAGCACTGGCTGCTTTTGCAGAGGACCCAGGTTCAGTTCCCAGCACCCACACACGGCAGCTAACAACTGTCCTTAACTCCGGTTCCAGGGAATCTGATGTTCTCATCTCCGTGGCCACTAGCCATGTACATGATATACTTACATACATGAAGCCAAAACACTCATGCTGTTTCCTGGCCCAATTTGAGGCAGTTGGGTTGACTCTGCTCTGAAGTCAGCTTTAGTCCAGCAAATGTTCAGGACACTGGCTCACCTCTCAGAATGCCCAGTTCTAGACTCGGCCAGTCTGGACAGATCTTCAGGCTCATTTAAGAAATGCTTCCTGTGGCCAGTCCCCGAACTAAACACCATATCATCACTTCCCAGCTACTCTAAGTATGATGGTCCACATCTTCAGAGGCAGATGCCATGCTTTACAAAGCACGGTGACACAGCTGTAGAGCTGAGAAGGGTTGCCTGTGCCCATTCAACTCCTAAGCTAAGATCTTTAAGCTTCTCTTAGCTACGCTTCTAACCAGGGCTGAAAACGCTTTGGACAAACGAGAAGCCACCATGCAAGAGACTGGCCTTGAGCAGGGCCGACTGCCCCACTTAACACTCGCTGCTCTCCCCTACTGCCCTTCTTTCCTTTTTTTTTTTTTAAATGTGTATGCGTGTATCGCTTGCATGTAGGTTAAGTGCACCCGTGTCATGCAATGCCCGTGGAGGTCAGAAGAGGCTGTCAAACCCCTGGGACTAGAGTTATGGACAGTTGTTAGCTGCCATGTGGGTGCTGGGATTCAAAGCCAGGTCTTCTGCAAGAACAACCAGTGTTCTTAACCACTGAGCCATCTCTGCAGCCCCCTTTCCAGTGTTTATGTCTACATTCACATTCACTCTTTTCACAAAGACTGACCGTGTTAGAGCAGTGCACTAACAGTTGTCCCTGCCCTCATCTTGTTACGCTGTACTTCCAGCCTCTAGTGCAATCTCTGGTAGTAGCTGCAACGGACAGCAATGTGTTCCAAAGAACTCCATCCGTGGGGCTGGAGAGATGGCTCAGCAGTTAAGAGCACCTTTCCAGAGGACCTGGGTTCAACTTCCGGCAACCACATCAGGCAACTCTATGTCCAGTTCCAGGGTGAGCTGATACTTCTGGCCTCTGTGGGCAATTGTACTCAAAGGCACATACCTACACACAGACACACACATACACATTATTAAATATATAATAAAAAAACTTTCAAAAAAATTCCATCAGTGACATCCTCACTAATAGGTCAACACTCCCCCACACTGCTGTGATTCCCATGCAGCGTTCCTGATAGGGCAGTCTCGGTGCTACCATACACAAGGCCACTACATGAAAACAAGTAAAATTTCTGACACTCCAGTATGGTTCCTGTTGGAACAATGCATACTTTAGATATCTTTAGGGATTTACATTTCTGTACAGAAAATAAAGCACAAGATGGCTATAATACTTGTTGTAGGTGGTGAACGCATGTGAGCAAAAGGATTTAAAGTCAGTTTTTATTTTAGAAATTAAAAAAAATCTAGTCGGAATTGGGGTCCTTCTTCTTTCTTCGCGTCCCTGTTTTTTCTTTGCCCTGTTCAGGGTGCTGTGCCAGCCACTCTTTCTGGAGCTGCTTCAGCATGTCTGGGGTAAGGAGTCCCTGCTGAACCAATCTGGAGGCCAGGGGCAGCTCCCCAGTGCTGGGGTCCAAGGGAGCCTCAGGTCTAGTCCCCACACTTTTGGTGCTGCGTGTCCTTCTTGTCTGGCTCTTTAGGGTTCCCGACATATGCATCTGGATCCCTGAGGGCAAGTTCTCCAGATTCAAAAACTTGTGTGACTCAGAAATTCTAATCAGTTTAGTGATATTGTGCACGCCATCTTGGATAACGGCATCCAGTTCTTTCTGGAGGTTTCTAACAGGGCCGGTATCCGGAAACATATCCATAAATCGGTAGCTGGGAAAAGGACAAAAGCATTACTGCAATAGTTCAGTCAATTGCAACAACCTACTGTTCCAACACTAACAATCCCTGTGTTCTACAGACTCTATCCAGTCCCTGTGCTCAACCTTGATTTCTGCCCCAACACAACAAGGCTGAGTCAGCACCCATCTCAGGGGATTCTAGTGTGCTCTGCCACAGGAACATGTTCCTCCTCTGAGTAGCTCTGCTCCAGAACAAGGCTCCTCAAATGTCAAGGTACAAGTTAATAGGCTGGGGATCTTGTTAAAATGCACAATATGGGCAGCATGATGGCTCAGGAGGTAAAGGTGCTTACTTCTCAAACCTGGTGACCTCATTGGATACCCAGAACCCAGGAAAAATATGGAAGGAGAGAATCAACTCCACAAAGTTGGCCTCTTAACCTACACACACACATTGTACATATGTGCCCCCCATCATACAAACACAAAATTTTTTTTATTTTTGAGATATTGTTTCCCTGTAGCCCCAGCTTGCCTGGCACTCACTGAATAGAACAGGCTGGCCTTGATCTCACAGGAATCTACCTCTTGAGTGTTGGAATTAAAGATGTGTGTCACCACACCTGGCTATAATTAAAAATTTTAAACATGTAGAAGAAGGTCTAGGATGGAGCCAAGATTCTTCTAAACAGTCCACTGGGTACCAAAGTTTTCAGACCGAGGACCATTCTCTCAGCAGCAATGGTCTAGCCTGCCTTCTCACTGGTCTATCTTAGGGAGACTCATTAAGAACTCACTCAAGTCTTTTGGAAATGAGTATAAACCAGACTCAAGTATCTCCATGGAAAACACAACACAGAGCACCTACCAAGTAGGTCACCAGTTTGAAAGAAGAACTCCCACCCATAAAATCTTTGATTGGCCCTAGCGTTTAGAAAAAATGAGAGCATATAATGGAAAAGGTTTGGTACCTTAGCCACAGGTAGAGATCAAAGACATCGTGGACAGCTTCAAGATCCATGAGGTCTTTAATATTCTTAGGTGGAAGTAAGGGCCACTTGATGTATCGGCGTAACCATGCCAACGTCAGGGGCTCATTCCTGCTGTACTGCCTGGCAAACTGAGAGAAGTTTGGTAAAATGAACCAGAAACCTCAGGTTTGAAAAGAAAAAGGAAGACAACACAGTAACTGTTGTTGTTTCAAAAGACAGACTTTAATCCCAGCACTCAGGAGGCAGAGGCAGGTAAATCTCTGTGAGATCAGAGGCCAGTGTGACCTACACAGCAAGTTTCAGGCCAGCTGGCAACTACAGGGAGACCCTGTCTCAAACTAGACAAAACAAATTAAAACAGGGCCAATGAGATGGCTCACTGGGTCAGAGCACTTTCTGATAAGCCTGGTGACCTGAGTTAGATCCCTAGAACACATGGGAAGGACAGAACCGACTCTTGCAAATTGCTCTCTGACTTCCACATGTACAATCATGGCATGCTTGCCACTGCACACAAAATACATAAATAAATAAATAAATCATTGTTAGGCATGATGGCATGAATCTGTAATCCCAGTACTTGGGAGGCTAAGGCAGGAGGACAATGAGTTCAAGATCATCCTAGGCAACAGAGCAAGATCCTACTTCAAGTTAAAAAGGCAAGGGGTCTGGCTGTAGCTCAGTGGTAGAGTACTTACCTAGAAAGCACAGGCCCTAGGTTCAATCCCCACTACCAAAAGGAAGTCTTTTTTCTTTTCTCGAAAGTCAAGGCAATAATGTGTGTATCAAAAGTTGTAGACTACCTTGTTAAGAGATTGAATGTAAAATGTCCTCCATAGGCTCATTTGTTTGAATACTTGTCCCTAGCTGGTGGCACAGTTGTGGAATCTTTAAGAGATGGGGCTGTGCTAAAGGAAGATGATCACTGGATGTTGGCTTTGAACTTTGAAAGCCGGACCCCACTTCCTGTCCACTTTCTGCTTCCCAAGTACTCCCACAAGATGACTAGTTGCCTCACACTCCTGCCACCATGCCTTCCCTGCCAGGATGAACTGCATCCTCTCAATTGAAAGCCAAAATAAACCTTTCCTTAAGTTGTTTTTTGTTAGGTATTTGGTCACGGCAACAAGAACAGTAATACATCTGTTAAGTCTTATTTATGGGTATGTGAAACTCTGAGCTAGGGGCAGGTAGTTCCAGAAGACACATTTCTCCCTCATCATGTCCCATATCCTCAAACAGAAGCTTAATTTTCTCTATCTTGTCAGTATCCTCCTTAATAAAATGAAACTTTTTGAGCTGGGGGTATAGCTCAGTGGTAGGGTACTTGTCTAGCATGCATAAGGGAATGGGTTCAATCCCCAGTACTTTAAAAAACAAAACAGAACAAAAAGAAACAAAAGAAAAAAAAAAATCCTTTGAAGGTGTCATGTTACAAAGCCGGTTGTGAGTTGATCCTAACTCTGCCTCCTAGTAGCTGTGTGGCCTTGGCCAGGTCACCACTCTGCTTCTGCTTCCTCACGCATAACATGAGACTACCTCATGCCTGTCTTGAACCACAAGACACTGGAAAAATGTGCTCTGAAAACTGTGCTGTAATCCAGGCTGGGTAGGGTACATCTCAGCACTCAGGAGGTTGGAGGTAGGAGGATCATGAGTTAAATTCACTTTTGGTTACACAGAGACTCTAAGGCTGGTCTAGGTTACATACAACTCTGTCTATAAAAGAAAAGGGGCTGCAGAGACAGCTTAGTGGGTAAAGTGCTTGCTAGGCAAGCATGAGGACCTGAATTCAGATCCCTCCAGACCACTCACATAGAAAGCTAAGTACAATACACATAAGTAATCCCAGTGCTTGGGAGGCAGAGACAGGTGGCTCCCTAGAGCTCACTGACCAGACAGCCTTGCTAAATTGCTGAGCTTCAGGTTCAGTGAGAGAGCCTGTCTCAAAACATAAGGCAGAGGGGCTAGAATTGGCTCAGTGGTTAGGGGCATGTATCACTCTGGCAGATGACCTGAGTTCAGTTCACAGTACTTATATCAAGCAACTCACTACTTGATAACTCCAGCAGTAATAGTAACTCTAGCTACAAGGAATCTGCCACTCTCTTTTGGACTCTGCAGGCAACCACACACATGTGCATGTACCCAATACAGACACAGATATGTACACATAATTAAGGTGAAGAGTGATAAAGGAAGAATCCCCACATCAACTTCTGGCCTCCACATGCATGCACACCCCACCCCTCCACATACATGTACATACATTCCCACCCCTCCATATGTATGCATACCCCCCTCACCCCTCCACACACAAATACATGAATAAAAGTTTAGAAATCTAAAAAGAGAAGGAAAACCATGCTGTACCTCAGACATTAGGCATTATTCCATATAACTTGTACTACAAACCCCATGTTTCATTTCTAAACTAAGGCAAATTATCTCTGTTTAACCTAAGCAAAATCAATACTTCAGAGAGGCGAGGACATTTTAGACCAACTGTGGCTTAACACTGTTATGATTTGCTGGAGGTAGTGTTACAGGCTTCTAATTCTAACACTTGAAAAACTGAAGTAGGAGGATTCTGTGTTCAGTCAGACTGGTCTACATAGCAAGTTCAAGGCCAGACTGGATTATAAAACAAGACTCTAGGGGGCTGGAGAGATGGCTCAGTGGTTAAGAAGCATCTGCTTAACTGCTGCTCTTGCAGAGGACCCAGGTTCAATTCCCAGCACCCACATGGCTGCTACGAACTGTCCTTAACTCCAGTTCCAGGGGAATCCGGAGCCCTCTTCTGACCTCCCTGGCATTGCATGACACAGATGCACTCACATACATGCAGGCAATACACTCAAACACATAAAATAAAAATAATTTAAAAAAGCCAATATGGTGGTACAAACCTTTAATCCCAGCACTCAGAAGGCAGAGACAGGTAGAGATCTGTGAGGTCAAGGCCAGCCTACATCATGAGAGCAAGTCTCAAAAATACAAAACACCACACACAAACACACAACCCCACCCCCAAAGAACAAAGAAAGAAGGAAAAAAGGAAGGATATAAATAAAGTTATGATTTTATTAAATTCAGTTGGGTACATCCCATTAAGTTTAACAAAAGACAAGTCGGACAGCCACGAAGGATGGAAATGTGACCTGCTGACCTCTGTGAAGTAGGACATGCATGAGTTCTCGAGTTCTCTTAAGCAATGACTTTAGTAGTTTTAGCCACAAGCAAGAAGTAGAAGCATAAAAGCTAGGTAGGAGGCCTCCCAGAGCGCTCAGGGAGAGGCTCACCCACTGAGACACGTCGTTCTAGCAGCTAGCCCTAAAGGAACTCTGTAGAACAAAATTCCAAAATCACCCTCCCAAGTGGCACCAGAGGCCACCAGGACCATTGAGCTCTTTATCGTTCAGGAATGATAGTCTCCCTTCCAAAAGGAAAAATCTCTAGAATTCACATTCTAAACTCTCAACAGAAGATTTGAGCAACTGCTGACTTACACTGTTCCAGAGATTCCTCTTACTCCGGCAAAAAGCTCCTACTTGGTTGGAACAGTTGCTTGATGGACAATGTAAACAAGGTCAAGGCCATGGGAGCCAGCTCTAGTCAGATGACTCCAGCATACAGCAGCTGAAGACTGTCCCATAACCTCCCCCCGCCCCCCCAATATCCTGGCTAAGTTCCACCAATTCCAGCAACAAGAAACGTATTTTCTAGGAAACCTAAACCCAGATCTCTAAGACATGCTATTAAGAGAAAAGGAAAATGGCAGGCTGCAGAATAATTCATTATCAATTGATGGGAAAATGCACCAACGAGACAAAACTGGGATTCCTACGGGTACATGTATACAGAGAGATGCAAAGGGAAACACATATGAAGACATAAACTAACAGCAGGCAGTTCTTCCAGATGCCTGGGCCAAGGGATGGCAGCCAATTTCAACCCATCTCTAATGTATTAATTTGGCTTAAAAAGAAAGTGTATTATTCATATATTTTATAATAATTTAAAAGGTAAACTTAGAGGCAGATTTGGTGGAATAGAGCCCATATGCAGAACACTAACCCTGCAGATGGCAGTGAGTCGCCAGAGAAGAGCCTGGAGTTCAGTGGGGTAGGGAAGGCATGCCAAGCAGGAGCTATGGGTATGCAAGGGCACAGGCAGGTAGGAAACAGCTCTACTGCTCTTCCTCCCAGAATTCTGTGCTCCTCTCAAGTCACAGACCCACATCCCACTGCAAATGGGTAAGGAAACTGAGTATTACCGCCACCTTTAATCTGAATCCCTCTAGCCACTGATTTAATTATTTCTGTTTTGGCTTTTTCACAGAGGCTACCATACAGGCTCAAGTACAAGGCAAGGGTGTCCCTCAAAAATTATCAGGTCACTTTAAGTTTTTTTTAATAAAGTTTCTCATACTTCAGAGTACTCTACCAAGTGTTTTACTTTGAAGTATTGTTTGGGGAAAAACACATCAATTTGGGACAATTCAAAGTAACATAAGCTAATGACGCACCTGTAACAGTGATGAGCAGACAAAAGGCTGCTTCTTGTTGATGGGGGCTGTGCAGAACACATACCTCACCCGTAGACTTAGCGGAATATGCTGGATCAACTCTGCAGAGAACTTAAAGTCATCCATATTGCAGACAAAATACTGTCCATCCACTTGTGAAAAGTCTACAAAAATATCCTGGGAGAAAAACATATAGGAAATTACTGGATGCCTCACTGGGTGTGAAGAAAGTAGTCAAATCCACAGAAGACCCCTAGCATGCTTCCAGAAAGCTGTTTTAAATTTCCCCCAGTCTCCCTAACTTGAAAAATTGGGCAAAACTCCTAGATAGCTGTTTTTGAGACAGTATCTCATTATGTTCCCCAAGCTAGCCCACAACTCTGAGGCCTTCAGCCTAAGCCTCCAGAGTATTAGGCTTACAGGGATGAACAACCACATCTTGCACTCCCAGAGTTCTGTGTTTTCACAGCAAAATAAATTTCACATGAAGCAACTACACAAGGCAGACTAACCACTTCCCCCAAGAGGTGAGCCAGTCAGTGACATAGATGTGCATTTCCACTTACAATGAGGTTGGACAGCGTTGTCTCAGGGAGATGGTAGGCAAACATTTCAATCTGCTCAGCAGTTGGATGAAGACCAGCTGCCTTCAGCGAAAGCAAAAGATGAGATAACCATGAGCTAATATTTTCTCACTTTTAAAGTGATTTTCTTCTAAAATAATGTCCTAGGTTTAGGCTAAGATCTCCCCAAATGAGTTCCATGCCAAGAATTTCAGTAATTTCAGGTGAGAGACATGACCATTTTTGCCATTTATTGCCAATTAGAAATGCTGATAGAATTAATAGAAATGATAGATTATATGTATAGTCTTTGGGTTATATTTCAGCCCTATTTCTAAAACCTACTATGATCTGACAGAATACCAAAAATGCCTTAAGGATAAAACAATTCTCCAAGTTTCCAGTGACTAAAAACTAGCAAGGAAACTCCAGTTACTTTAACCATGGCAATAAAATTTACATACACACATACATACACATAGAAGAAAATGTCTGCACTGGAGGTCAGTTATCTCTTTTTACAACACAGTGTTTAGCAATGCCCACAGGTAAGAATAAGGAAAAGAGTGAGAGAGAAAAGGTGAGGGGAGAGGTCAAAGACAAAGTCCCAGAGAGGGGCATCTTAATGTAAGAATGAGGAACGGGGAGAGGGCAGGGGGGCCAACTGCACAGGAGACACCTAGAGACTTAACACTCTTTTTTATTTATTTTTATTTTACATGTATGAGTGTTTTGCTTGCATGCATATAGATGCACCTATATCATGCAATGCCCTCAGTCAGAAGAGGTGTCGGATCCCCTGGAATTGGAGTTATACACAGTTGTTAGCCACCATGGGGGTGCTGGGAACCAAACCTGGGTCCTCTGCAAGAGTAGCCAGTGCTCTTAACTGCTGAGCCATCTCTCCAGCCCCAAGGAAAGCCTTCTTGATACAGTCTCCCTGACACAAAATTGTTTCTGAGGCAAGAGATGGGTGCAGGAGTGACTGTCCTCTACATAGAAGTAGCAAGGAACATGTTACACCTTACCAGTATAGGATCCACAGGTTTATTCAAAATTTCCTTTAATAGACCAAGGTCCTCACGATGCATTGTTGTAACCTCTCCTTCTTTAAAATGTGAGCCGAATCTACCGGCTCTGCCAGCAATCTGAAGGGCTTGCGAGGTGGTAATTGGTTCTAGTTCTTTCTCTCCCTTTTCATTGATACTGGGCTTTATAAGGGAGTAAAAAACAATTCTCCTTATGCTCCTGAAATAGAAATAAAAGTGATCCCACAGACTATACACATCCCTCTGTCACCTGGGCCAACACAGAAGTTCTCAGTCTGATTCTCATTTAGGCCCATCTAATCTTGCAAACATTTAAAAACTGAGGAAAAGTCAGGCATGGTGGCACACACCAATAATCCCAACACTTGGGAGGCTGAGGCAGGAGACCTATTATGAGTTTGAGGGCGGCCTGGGCTATACAGTGAGTTCTAGGCCAGCTTGGCAACAGAAATACAAAACAAAGTTTAAAAATTAAAAATAAGAAAAAGAGGAGGCAGAGGCAGGTGGATCTCTGTGAGTTCCAGGACAGCCTGGGGCTACAGGAAGACCCTGTCTCAAAAAGACCAAAAAAAAAAAAAAAAAAGAGAGAGAGAGAGAGTGGGGAGTGGTAGTGCACACTTTTAATCCCAGCACTTGGGAGGCAGAGGCAGGTAGATCTCCGTGAGTTCAAGGCCAGCCTGGTCTATATAAGAGTTCCAGGCAGCTGGGTCGACAGGGAGACCCTGTCTCAAAAAGAGCCCCACCCCACCCCAAATAAGAGGCTTGTTGGTAATTCTTCTTCCCTTCAAGCAATATGTTTTTAGGGGTTTTTTGTTTGTTTTAATTTGGTTTTTTGCTTGGTTTTCCTATAGCCTCAGCTGGCCTCAAACTCACAGAGATCCTCATGTCTCTGCCTCCCAAGTGCTGGAACTGTATGTAGGACATACCACTATGCCCAGCTCTTAAGCAGTATGTTTTAGTAACTGTGTATATTTACAAAAAAAAAAAATAATAACTGCACTTTGAGTGGGTGAACTATATGATACGGAAATTAACAAGCTACAGAAAATGGCTTCAAATAAAATGTTTTCACACTATGTTACAAAGTTAACCATGCCAGAACAATGGCAGACCCTGTACTCCTAGGTACTTGAGACGCTGAGGTAGGATTGCCTGAATCCAGCAGTTTGAGGCCAGCCTGGACAATACAGTGATACTACCATCTAAAAACAAAACACTACAAACAAAAGAACCAAGCCAAGAGCTCAAGGACAGTTTGGGCTACAGAGTAAGTTCAAGGGATGGGAAAGCCTGTGCAACTTAGCAAGACTGTTTCAAACACGCACACACACACAGACACACAGATTTAGAAGCTAAGAACTATTGGTAGTTTTTTGATTCATAATAGTCTAGTTGTCTTTGTTACAAAGAGCAGAACATTAGGCATAACACTGCCATAAGTAGAGATAATGTTTAGTGCCCCCACCACCCAGCCTTCATACAAACACACAAGGGCTTGAACATCCAGTGACTAAGAAACTGAAAATTAGTGAGGTAACACTTGGTCATTTCTAGTAGAGGGTAGCACTCAAAAATCCTAGTGCTAGCATGGTGTGGTAGCACACACCTTTAATCCCAACACTAGGGCGGCAGAGGTGGGCAGATCTCTGTGAGATGGGGATCAGTCAAACCAAGGTCCAAGCCAGTTGGTGCTACAGGAAGACCTTATCTCAAGAAAAAAAAAACCAAAAAAAAAACCCCCAAAATTTTAGTGCTGTCAGGTGTGGTGGTGCACACCTTTGGTCCCAGCACTCAATAGGCAGGGGCAGGTATATATCTGTGAGACCGAGGCCAGACTAGTTTACATAGTGAGTTCTAGGCCAGCTAGGGCTACAGAAAGACCCTGTCTAAAAAAATTTTTAAATAAAATAAAACGACCGACTATAACCCTAGATCCAGAGGAACCAGTGACTATACCCAAGGGGTTGGGGAAGAAATTCAATGAAGGTATAACTGTGGAAAAGTACAGCTATATCAAGAATGTGAAAAGAAATAAAAATGACAGGATTCAATAGACATCTTTCATTAATAACTTTAAATATTAACGGACTGAACTCCCCAGTCAAAAGACACAGACTATGTGAATGGATTAAGAAACAAAACCCATCTTTTTGTTGTGTGCAAGAAACCCATCTCACTTTCAAGGACAGGCACTATCTTAAGATGAAAGGATGGAAAAAAATATACCAAGAGAGGTATTAAGAAAAAAGCAGGCATTGCAATTCTAATATCTGACAAAGTAGACTTAAACTAAAACTAATCAAAAGAGATAAAGAGGCCCACTTCATTCTGATCAAAGGAACAATAAATCAAGAAGATATTACAATCATGAACATATATTCACCAAACTCTGGTGCAAGGCCTCTTCATTCTGATCAAAGGAACAATTGACCAAGAAGATAAAACAATCATGAACATATATTCAACAAACTCTGGTGTACTCAACTTCATAAAAACAATACTACAGGACTTTAAGACCCAGATTAATCCCAACTCATTTATAGTTGGGGACTTCAATACCCCAATATCTCCATTAGATAGGTCAACAGGGTAGAGCATTAACAGAGACATCTGAAATAAACAATACCATATATCAAATGGACTCCACCCAAGCAACAAAGGACATACTTTCTACTCAGTGCCCCATGGAACCTTCTCCAAAATCGACCATACACTGCAGCACAAAACAAACCTCAACAAATACAAAAAGGTTGAAATAATTCCATGCATTCTATCAGATCACAATGCAAAAAGCTTACAATCAACACCAGAAGAAGTCCTAGTCGAAATAAAAGCATTCCCGGAACTAAATGAAAAGGACATAACACAACAAGACCTCTGGGACACACTGAAAGCGGTCCTTAGATGGAAGTTTATAGCTATAAGTGCCTACATTAAAAAAATCAGAAAGAACACAAATAAACGACTTAACATTGAAACTCAAGACACTTGAAAAGCAACAATAAATGAAACCCAAACCCAGCAGACAAGAAATAACAAAAATCAGGACAGAAATTAATGAAATAGAAACAAAGAAAACAATACAAAGAACGAAGGAATCCAAGAGCAGGTTCTTTGAAAAGAAAAACAAGATTGACAGACCGCTAGCCCACTTAACCAAAAGAAAGAGTACCTCCAAATCAACAAAATCAGAGATGAAAGAGGAAACATCACCACAGACACCAGAAAGATACAGAACATTATAAGGGAATACTTTAAAAACCTATATGCTACTAAATTTGAAAACCTAAAAGAAATGGAAAGATATCTAAAGGCATGGGAACCACCAAAACTAAACCAAGAAGAGATTAACA
>NW_008332825.1:1186466-1186672 GCF_000622305.1 Nannospalax galili
GAAATGGAGGGAGAACTTCCAAATTCCTTCTATGAAGCCAGCATCACTCTAATAACAAAGCCAGGTAAAGATACAAACAAGAAAGAAAACTATAGACCCATATCTTTAATGAATATAGAAGCAAAAATTTTCAACAAGATACTTACAAACCACACACAGACACAGATCAAAAAGATCATCCACCATGATCAAGTCAGCTTTATCCC
>NW_008332825.1:1186846-1187518 GCF_000622305.1 Nannospalax galili
AGGGAATTGGACTGGAGGGAACATACCTCAACACAATTAAAGCCATAGAGAACAAACCCACAGCCAATATCACTCTAAATGGAGAAAATGGGAAGCATTCCCATTGAAATCAAGAACCAGACAAGGATGTCCACTATCTCCAGTTCTGTTTAACATAATGCTTGAAACTCTTGCAAGAGCAATAAGATAAGAGAAGGAAATTAAAGGAGTAATAATTGGAAAAGAAGAGATCAAATTATTGCTTTTTGCAGATGATATATTATATCTAAGAGACCAAAAATTCCACCAGAAAACTCTTAGAAATTATTAACATGTTCAGTAATGTGGCACATTACAAAATTAATCTACAAAAGTCTGTAGTCTTTTTATACATCAATAACAAGCAATCAGAGAAAGAGTACATGGAAACACTCCCTTTCACATTAGCTGCAAAAAAAGTAAAATATCTCAGAATAAACCTGGCCAAAGACATTAAAGAGGTCTACAATGGAAGTATTTAAAGAAAGAGTTTGAGGAAGACATCCGAAGATGGAAGGACCTCCCCTGCTCATGGATTAGAAGAATTAATATTGTGAAAATGACCATCCTACTATGAGCCATTTATAAATTCAGTGCAATGGCAATCAAAATCCCCATGACATTCTTCACAGAATTGGAAAAAAAAAAAATCCC
>NW_008332825.1:1190214-1190375 GCF_000622305.1 Nannospalax galili
AATCAACAAATTTACAAAAACGAATTATATTTCAGGAGGAAGCATAAAGTTACATCATGTTAATTAGTAGAGAGGTGATAAACATTACCATTGAAATCTACCTGATGACTTTATATCCATACTCAGGTGCCAAGGATCCAAGTGTAACCAACTGTGACTAG
>NW_008332825.1:1190576-1201113 GCF_000622305.1 Nannospalax galili
TTTTTTTATGTCTTTTTGGAGATCTTTTTAAAGGTTATAAACATTCAATTTTATGTCTTACAAAGTTTATACTGAGTTCAATATTGTATAACTGTATTAATTCAACAGCGAACCTAAAAATTTTATAGCCACTTTTGTTGAAAGAGCTGTATCTTTGCTTTGGAAACTGTTAATGCGTATGTTAAAGCTGTAATGAAATGCTTCCTCTAAAAAAATTAAAAAAAAATAAAATTAAAAAATCCTAGTGCTCTGTGATACTCTTCTTTCTTCAACAAGTGTAAGAAAGATAAAGCTCAAATCTACACCATGATATCCATTCTCTACTTAGTACCAATTAGAGAAATTAACACAACTATCATCCAACCCATTGAATGTCCACGTTTATTACAAATAAATTACTTACAAATTAAGTCCCATGCCAATTGCATCTGTTGCAACAAGGATTTTGCATGGATCATTGGGGTCATTAAACTTTTTTGCTTGAGCAAGTTTGGTCCCTAAAATAGGAATAGTTTGTATTAAATCAGAGCTCTCAATCTTCTGACTATATTATGCCGAGCAAATCTTGAAAACCCTCACTCCCCCGCTCTTTTTATTCTTATGGATGGATCTTTTACGTTTCAAGCTTTACTTCCTCACATCCCCAAGACTCACTTAGCCTTTACTGCTACTCCTTAAACAGCCCCCATATAGCAACACTGTCTCCCAACACACTGCCTGAACAGTTCAGAGGACTCTTAGTAAGATTTCAGGACAGCTTGACCAGCATTACCAGGTACATATTTTAATAACATGTAAATAAAAGGGGAGGGGGGGATAGGTCTAGAGATATGTCTCAGCGGTTAAGAGCACTTACTGCTGTTAGAGAGGAACTGGGTCAGTTCCCAGCACCCACACGGCAGGTGACAACTACCTGTGACTCTAGCTTCAGGAGCTGCCCTCTGGCCTCTGTAGGCACCTGCATGTACATGGTGTACGTAAACCCACATAGGCACATGCATAAACACATAAAAATAAAATCTTTAGAAACAAGGACCAATTCAACATTTAACAGTCTATAGTCTAATAACAAACAAGATAATAAAAGTACTTCTATTGCCATTAAATTAACTAGGGAAATATTTATATGACCTATAATTAATAATCAAACAGCTTGATTCATTTTTTTCTTACTATGCTTTCTAAACATACCTCAACATAAGAGATTTCGTACCCTGTCACAGTGAAACAAATAATTACCAGGTGGGAGGCTGCCATATATAACAGCTGATTCTAGTCCCCGAATTTCAATCTGTCGGCTCACAGAATAAATATCATTCTTGCTAAAACAGACAATGCAGTCCCCAGGCCGAAGGTTATCTAAAGATTCTAGTGCATGATCCAGCACGGAAATGGGGGTAAGCCTCTTATACTTATGAACCTGTAAGAAAGACATACATGGTAAAACAACATGCTGAAATCAACATCAGGTGACTAATCATTGAATTGCAAAGCCAAAGAAGATCAACACAAATCTCTTTCAAAAATTAACACAGAGAAACATTCATTTGAATATTGTGTTACCAAGAATTCCCCTTGGCACCGCTAAACTTATAAAATGTTGTTCCTATCTTCCACATTTTCAAAGCGTTTAACATACACTGATTTTTCATGTCACTGTCGTTATTAACTGTTATTTTTATTTCATGAAAGAGTAAAACAGCCCAAAAAGATTAAGTCTGAGACTTAATCTAAATCCATTTCTAGCCTTCCGTGGCTTGCCACAGACAGGGGCAACTTGAAACATTTCTGTGTTTCTGTCAAAGTTATTTTTCACTGCCAAGTTGACTGGATTTAGAATCACCATGGAAACACACCTATTGGTGTGTCCATGAGGGTGTTTCCAGAAAGGTTTAACTGAGCAGGGAAGACCTACCTTGAATGTGGGCACCACCATCCCACGGCTGGGGTGCTGGACTGTGTAAAAAGCAAAGGTAGCTGAGCACCAGCATTACTGGCTCTTTGCTTTCTGACCTCCAAATTTTGAGCCAACATAAGCCCATCCTTCCTTAAGTTACTTTGTCAGGTATTTTGTCGAGTAATGAAAAAAGTAACTAACAATGTTACTGTGGTGGTAAAAAAATTCTGGTAAGGCAGGGCAGTATTTAGAATCTGCAAAAGGATACAAGTTACTTCTTTTTCACTAAAAAAATAAATTATTTATGGGTTGGGGATTTAGTTCAGTTGGTAGAGCGCTTGCCTAGCAAGTGCAAGGCCCTGGGTTCAGTCCTCAGCTCCGAAAAAAAAAATTTACTTATTTTTTTTATGTGTATATTGCCTGCATGCATGTGGTGTGCAATGGCCCTCAGAGGTCAGAGGAGGTTGTGGAATTCCCTGGAACTGGAGTTACAGACCGTTGTTAGCCATGATGTGGGTGCTGGGAATTGAACCCAGGCCCACTGCAAGAACAGTCAGTGTTCTTAACTGCTGAGCCATTTCTCCAGCCCCACAAAGTACTTCTTGACAATTAGAAAAACACCAAAGGCCCCAATATGTGCCATAAAGACTTGGAAAACCAAAACAGGTAGAGTCTCAAATTCAACAGTCCGATTTACTTAATTCTAAAGAGATTTACTCATGGACTGTGGATATGGCTCAGTGGTAGACCACTTGCCTACCATGCATGAAGACCTGTGCCACACAAGTAAATAAAGATACCTGCTCATTCCTCAAAAAAGTTTGTGGAAATAAAAGCTGGATGAGGTAGCATAGGCCAGCCAAAAGAAACATACAACAAAAACCCCAAGAAACCAAAGAGTTTGTGAAAATGAAGAGTCTCCCACATGCCTCGAAAGATGGCTCTGTGGAGGCAGAGGTACGCAGATCTCTGTGAGATCGAGGTCAGCTTGGTCCATATAGTGTGTTCCAGGCCAGGTGGAACTACAGGGAGATTCTGTCCCAAAACAATCAAACAAAAAACAAAAACAAAGTCTCCCGTACTCTTGAAAAGTCCTATAGATCATGGCTTGTATCAGAATTTGATGTCATGAAGCTCAACCATACACATGAGCCAGTCAGCTATAAGAAAATGACCAGTTCTTTTTAGCTAAGCACTTTTTTTTTTTTGAGATAGGGTCTCCCTGTAACCCCAGCTGGCCTGGAACTCGCTACATAGACCAGGCTGGCCTCAAACTCTCAGAGATCCACCAACCTCTGCTCCTGAGTGCTGGGACTAAAGGCATGCGCCACCACACCCAGCTAAGCACTGTTTTTTAATCTCTAAAATCTTTTTTAGCCAGCATACAAAGAACAGGTTTCATTATGACATGTTCATACATGCCATTGCACTTGGTTCCCCCCACTATTTAGGTGAGCCCAGGTTTCACCAGTCCAGGGCTTTCTGAGATCCCCAGGGCTGTGGTGTGCCCGAGAATGAAGAAGCATAAAACCACATACCTCTATCTCCTCCCCAGTGGTGTACAGAAGCTCAGTGACCAGGTCAATAGCAGCAGCTTCTCCACACAAATGGACTTCCTCAGCACAGAGTCCTGTAAATGCACAACAGGAGTTTTTTTGTTTGTTTGAGACAGGGTCGCACTATGTAGCTGTGGCTGGACTAAAACTTACTATGTAGACCACAAACTTACTGATCCACCTGCCTCTGCCTCCCACCTGCTGGGATTAAAGGTGTGCATCATCATGTCTGGCATAATAGGAATTAAAAAAAAAAAACTGCTAAGATTTGTAACTAAATACACAGCACTTAAATAGCAAAAGAATGTTATACTGGGAGGTGGGGTGGAAGTGACATAAATACAGGACCCATGTATGAAAGTCTCAAAAAATATTTTTAAATGTTATATTTTCTTATTAATGGTACTGTAACTTTATAAAATGTTTTCAGTCTCTCTGATGCAAACCTTTTTCTGTTTCTTTTGGTTGTTTTGTTTCTGAGACAAGGTCCTACTATGTTGCCCTGGCTGACCTGGAACTCCCTATGTAGACTACACTGGCCTTAAACTCAGAGAGATCTGCCTACCTCTGCCTCCAAGGTGACAAGATCAAAGGTGTGCGCCACCACTCCTGGCTGCAAGTCTTCTTTTTTGGGTCCTGTTTGCAGTGTCCTACATGATCATCAAAGTGCTGCTAGTATGTTCACATCTATTACTGCAAATTCTAAACCCAGGGAAACTTCCACCTAGGAATTTACTTTGGGTCAAGGTCAGGCTGTCTGGTACAAGGCTGAACCCACCTCAGGCAGATCCAACCACACAGGGCAAACCTTCTTTTAAACGGCAAAGATCAGTTCTATTTTTACAAAAATTTAAGGCTCTTAAAATTGCTCTGGACAAGGTTTCAAGACTGTTATAGGGAGAAGTCAACCAGGACTGGACTGCAGCCTGGCACTTTGATGCTTAGTGATGAACATTAGTCGAAGACCATGTTCTTCTGATTCAGATCAGTGGAATCACTGAGGTACCTCAGAGGTGGGGGCTGGAGGGCAAAAGTGACTCAGAACTCCTTCCCCCGAGCAGAGCCACTTCTATCTCTACTAAGCTCTCTGAAGGAAGGGTCCAGCTCTTTGTTTTCAAAACTAAAAACACTCTACAATATGCTGGATCAAAAAGCAATGCCAAGCCAGGTGTGGTGGCACTTGCCCATAATCCCAACACTTGAAAGGCTGAGGCAGGAGGACCCGGAGTCTGAAGCCAGCCTGGCTATATAATGAGACCTGTTTCAAAAAGAATCACTTCATGTCTTCTGGAGAAGACCACTTCTAGGACTCTATCCTAAAGAACAATAAAAATAAACCAAAAGTAAAAAGCTAAGTCCATAAAGAATGCCAGGCATTGTAGCTCACACCTTTAATCCCAGCATCAGGGAGACAGGTAGGCAGATCTCTGTGTGTTCCAGGCCAGCTGGGGCTACAGGGAGACATTGTCTCAAACAAAATAACAATGAAAAAAGAATTTTACTACAACACTGCTAATAGAAAAAAATCTTCAACTGCATGGAACAAATTATGGTACTGTTCTTTAATGGAGAACACCCAATCACAGTAATAAGCAGGATGAAAAAGGATCTACAAATCACAAAGTTGTAAGTCTTTCAAATACCTCATATACAAGAAGACCGACAGGAAACCTCAAAACACTAACAGTGACTTTGTAAATATGGCAAGACTTATACTTCCTTTTTTGAGACAGTGTGTCATGTAGTCCAGGCTAACCCTCAATTCTTGATGTTCCTGTTTCTACTTTCCAAGTGCCGGGGAAACAGACATGTGGTTCTGGGGCTCAAACCCACAGCTTCATGCATGGCCTGCTAGGCAGGAACTCTACCAACTGAGCTACATCCCCAAACTTTTTAAACTTTAAAAAAACTTTTAGCCGGGTGTGGGAATGCATGCCTTTAGTCCCAGCATTCAGGAGGCAGAGGCAGACGGATCTCTGTTAGTTCCAGCCTGGTCTACATAGTGGGTTCCAGGCCAGCTGGGACTACAGGGAGACTCTGTCTCAAAAAGACAAAAAACAAAAAGAACTCTTTGTGTTGCTAAGGATTAAACCCAGGGCTGTTCCCATTCTAGGCAAGGACTCCACCAGCGAGCAATATCCCCTAGTCTACAGAGTCAAACACTCACTTTAGTTACTTGGTTAATTTTATAACAGAAAAAAAGATTTTCCATTATTAAAATAACATTTAAATAATAAAAGCTCATACTTGACCGACTTTTTGATTAATTTTTCTCAAAGAGAGGCACTAGCTGACTACCTGGCAAAGTCAAGCAGATAAATCTCAGTGCAGACATGAGAAAGCCCAGGGTTTAAAGCATTAAGACCACCAACCTAGAAGTGCTCTGGTCCAGGCCCATCCTCTGGCTGGGTCTCTAATCATTTGTATTTCATCTATTACAGCCACTTCATCTTAAACAAACAAAAAGTTATTATGAGCAGTACAGTCTACTTGGACAAATTCCAACACCACAATTTTTCCCATTACCACCATTATTATCGTCCCTCACCAGGTGCTTTCTAGCAGGTGTTGTTCTAAGTGGGCTACAATTATATCCCATTTTTTGCAGGGCATGGTGGTACTCGCCTTTAATCCCAGCACTTGGGAGGCAGAGGCAGGTGGATCTCTGTGAATTCAAGGCCAATCTGGTCTACAGAGTGAATTTCAGGACAGCTGGGGCTACAGGGAGACCCTGTCTCAAAAAAAAAAAAAAAACAACCAACACCCCCCAAACCCAATTATATCCCAATTTAATCCTCACAATAAACCTAGGATGCTGTTACCTCCATCTGACAAAAGTCAGACAATAGGTACAGGGGTGAAATTCAAGCCCAGGTGTCCAGCTCTGAACACCACACTCTTAGTCACTTTGCTGCACCACCCCCAAACTGAGCGGCTCCTTTGTCCTATTCTCTACAATCACTGACACCTCTGGGCAGCTCTGCCTAATAAGAGCCACTACATCTACACAGCAGCAAAGGAGAAGGCAGGCAACTCAGCTCCCAGGAGTGATGACAAAGACAGTCCTTCTGGCTCACGAAGCAGCTATGGGCAGCCGTGGGTGAAGCAGTGGGAAGGCTACCTCAGGTTCTGGTTCTGCTTGGTCTTAGGAGCATTAAGCCCATCACTATGGGGAAAAAGGAGTGCCTCCACCTATCTCCTGATGCCCCAAAGTCACCAACTATATTCTCTGTACTTTGCATTTTCATTTTCCCAAATGCCAAGGAATTGAGAACACTGAAGAAAGCCAACTAAAAATGGAAAAACCACTAGATCAAAAATTACTTTTCACCAAGCTGTAGAGATGGCTCAGCAGTTAAGAGTGAGCACTGCTCTTCCAGAGGATGAGTTTGATTCCTGCACCCAGGTAATCATCAGCACTGCTCTCACATGTACAGACTCACACAGACACCCATATACACATAATTAAAAATAATGGGCCAGGTGTGGTGGCGCACACCTTTAATTCCAGCACTTGGGAGGCAAATCTCTGTGAGTTTGAGCCCTGCCTGGTCTACCTAGTGAGTTCCAGGACACAGCTGTGACTACAGGGAGACCCTGTCTCAAAAAAGACAAAATAATAATAATAATAATAATAATAATAATAGGAGAGATGGCTCCGTGGTTAAGAACACTGGTTGTGTGAAACTGAAAGGACAAAAATTTTACAAATGAAAAAAACTAATAATCATAAAAGATTTTGCAAATTAAAATTAAGCTGCTATTCAATGAAAGACACTCCATAGACTTAATTAACATTTGCTGTCGTGGGAAGGTGGCACTGAAAAGTAATACATATTTGTTCTCTTTGCTTGCTTATACTTCATATTTTCAAAAATGAAAGTTCACATTTAAAATATCTCCCAAACTACTTATAGCTGCTCATTACAGTACCTACAGTACTGTACATAATACTGACTTTTGTGTGTGTGTGTCTCCCTGTAGCCCCAGCTGTCCTGGAACTCACTATAGACCAGGCTGGCCTTGAACTCACAGAGATCTGCCTGCCTCTGCCTCCCACGTGCTGGGATTAAAGGCGTGCGCCACCACGCCCAGCATACTGACTTATTTTTTTCAGCACTGGGAATGGAACCCAGGGCTTTAGGCTTGCTAAGCAAGTATCACTAAGCCCAATGGCAATTTTTTTTTATTTTAGTTAATTTTTTGTGTATGAGCGTTTTGCCTACATGTATCTAAGTATACCCAAGAGTGCAATGCCTGCATAAGTGAAACCCATTCCTCTGCAAGAGCAGTGTTCTTAAACACTGAGCCATCTTGCCAGTCCCACAATGGCAAAATGTTAAACAGCCTGAATATCCCTTAATGGGGGAATGAATACTTTTTGTCATAAGTATATAACATTTAAATAAACCTCAAATATATATAAACCAGACTACATATGGCTTTTTTTTTTTTTTTTTTGGAGACAGTATCTCACCATGTAGCCCAAGATAGCCTTTAACTCACGATAATTCTACTGCCTCAGCCTCCCAAGTGCTGAGAGAATAGGTATTCACTAGCACATTCATCCAGGTCTGGTACTAAAAACAAAGTTATGCACAGTGATCAAATAAATGTAAAAAGTGACCATCTGCAGTGCTGGTGATACGTACCACAGATAAAAAAGTCGACAAGATAACACATCAAACACCTGATATGAAACAGATCAAAAGATGGAAAGCCAAACCAAGCAGTGCTCCAGGACCCTTGACACTGCGCCCACTATGTCATCTCTTTTTTTCTTGTTTGTTTTCTTGTTATTGCCTGGTTTCTTTTTGTTGTTTTTTTGTTTGTTTTTTTTAGACAGGGTTTCACTGTGTAGCCCTGGCAGGCCTGGAACTCGCTATGTAGACCAGGCTGGCATCACTCAGAGAGATCCTCCTGCCTCTGCCTCCCAAGTGCTGGGATTAAAAGTGTGCACCACCGTGCCCCAACAATATTCAGTAGCAAGCATGACAATGTTCAGCATTTATATCTGCTGAAAGGTACTAGGTATTTAATTATTTTTTAATGTATGTTTAACTTTTTTTTACAGTAAGACCATATTTCCTAAGTTCAAGTGCACTGGAAAACTTCCAGTCCCAGTCTTCTGAATGGCATATACATACAAGGAGTTGTCACACTGCACATCTCCACAGTACAAGCCACATGGGCCGCCTGTTTCCCATCCGGATCAACTGTCACACGATCTTCACCTGTCACCAAATCACATGGCACACCCTGGAATGACAAAAAGAAACCTAGACTTATATCTGACTCGAAACCGATAGCAGAAAGCAGCCTGGGAGGCCGAGGAGGGCCCTCTCCATTACCATCAATTTATTCAATGGCTGAATTAGTCCCAATGCTGTTTTCCTATTAAAAAAAAACCCACCCTGTTACATAATTTAGGTAAAACTAGAAATATATCAAATCAGCAGAATCTTCAACAGGAGAAACTGCAGCAGTTTCACCTTTCTTTTTCTGCTGCCCAGGCTGACCTCAAATTCACTAAATAACCAAAAATGAACTCCTGATCCTCCTGCATCCAACCTCCAGGTATTAGGGTTACAGATGTGTACTGCCACGCCCAGCTAATAATGCTAGGTTGGTTTGTTTCCCTTTTGCAGTACTGGGCTTTAATCCAGGGCTTTACACAAACTAGGCAAGCGCCCCACTGAGCTACATCCTCAGCCTTCTCACTTTGTAACTTTGACCACTTCCGAAGTTAAAAAATGGAGCTGTAGCTGGGCGAGGTGGCATACATCTTTAATCCCAGCACTTGGGAGGTAGAGGCAGAGGCAGGCGGATTTCTGTGAGTTTGAGGCCAGCTTTGTCTACATAGTGAGCTCTAAGCCAGCTAAGGCTACAGGGAGACCCTATCTCAAAAAGGGCCCCCGCCCCCCCCCAAAACATGGAGTTAATAAGCAAACATGAATCACTTCTCTACCCAAGAGCAGCACTATGGGTAAAGTCTGAGAATATAAAGACCTCTCAATATAACTCCCTGAGAAGCAGTGACATCAGTAGTAGGGTATATTAGGGTGACCAACCATCCTTTCCAGGAATGAGGGGTTCCCCACAATGATGGACTTTCTGTGCTCAATCTGGGAAAGTATAGGCAACTACAACTAATGTATAATACTTGAAAAATAAAAAGGTTACCAAAGACAGTAATTCTTAATGCAAACCAGAGGAAAGACAAAACAGCATGATGGGATCCTAGGAAGGACTAGGGAGGTTGTTACTGAAAAATTAACAAAGTTTGAATATGGATTACATATTAAATAGTAGCAGTCTTTGAGAAAAAAAGTCTTTGTTTTGCCGAGTGTGCTGGCATAGGCCTTTAATCCCAGCACTTGGGAGGCAGAGGCAGGCGGATCTCTGTGAGTTCAAGGCCAGCCTGGTCTACATAGTAAGTTCCAGGCCATCTGGGGCTACAGGGAGACCCTGTCTCAAAACAAAACCAAAAGGTTTTTGCTCTAAGGGAAAACATTCTCGGAAATATACAGATAAAGTATCATGCATACAACTTACTCATATTATTTTTTAATGTAGAATGCAAGTTATATAACCCAAATTAGTTAAGCTCACATTATGTTTAACTAAAACAATGAAAAAATGTCCCAGTTACTGAATCAATGCCTCAGACCACAGGGCTTTAGTCTATCCAGTTCTGAAAAGGTGCCTCCAAGTCCTATCAGCAGCTCTAGCTGACAGCATCAAAGGTCTAATCTAAAAAGTAGAAAATAAACTTCCTGACAGAACACTGGTTAGCGCTGAGGAAGCAAAAGAGGAGTTTCAACCCATCAGTAATGTTCTCTTTCTTGAAAAAGCAAATACTGTTTGAAGTGAGGGGTATGGGGGTGGGAGCTGGAGACATGGCTTGGTGATTAAAAGTACCTCTTGCTCCTCCAAAGGATTAGAGTTTGTTTCCCAGCACCCATGTCAGGCTGCTCACAACCACCTGAAACTCCAGATCCAGGGGCTTTGACGTCCTCTACTTGCCTCCACAGGCACCTGCACTTAAATGTACATTCCTACATGCAACACACACATAATTAAA
>NW_008332825.1:1201205-1212062 GCF_000622305.1 Nannospalax galili
GCAATCTAGGAGTTAGCTTAAGGTTTTTTTTCTCTTATTTTTTTTTTTGTCTTTATTGAGACAGGGTCTTCCTATAGTCCCAGTTGGCCTGGAACCCAACAGGTATTTGTCTGCCTTTGCCTCCCAAGTCCTGGGATTAAAGATGTGCACCACCACGCCAAGCCTATTTTCTCTAATTTAATGTATTTTATATATTATATATATATACATATGTATGTATGTATATAATATTCAGTAACACTGCTTCATTCATTGTGCTGTGTAAATTTTTTTCATTTTCCTTTGTTGTTTCATTTTGTTTTCTAAGACAGAGGATAGAGGCTAAGTAGCTCAATTTGGCCTCAAACTCAGGATCCTTCTGCTTCCACATGTAAGTGCTGGGATCAGAAGCATGTGTTTCATTTCTTCCATGTTTCAGTATCTCTGAAACTAGTGTCATCAGTATAGGCAGCATGTCAGAGTTCAGCACTTTAAAAATATATTTTATTTTACTTTTTTTTATGTGTATGAATGTCTTGCCTGCATGTGTGTGTCTGCATGTATGTAAGGGCACCCATGTCATGCAATGCATGGGAAGTCAGGAGAAGGCATTGGATCCCTTGGAACTGGAGTAAGACAGTTGTTAGTTACAATGTGGGTGCTGGAAATCGAACCCAGGTCCTCTGCAAACACAGTCAATGCTCTTAACTGCTGAGCCATCTCTCGAGCCCCAAGTTCAGCGTCTTTTTTTTCCTTAGTTTATGTGTGGTAATATTATACTTTACGACTGACATCTTCTCAGTGCTATGAAAAAGTCATTTTCTGTGAACAGTAAATTACTACATATTCCCTTTTCCCACCTCTACCTTTGGCCCAAGAAAAGAAACTTAACAAAAAAAAATGAGTGCTATTTGGAATATACTGACAGCAGCATTACTCTTCTCGAAGATTTCATGGGCCAGTAACTTCAAAGGACCACAGTACACTCCAGACTTTGCTGACAAGTATCCCTGGATTGCATGGTAAGTCTTCCCACTGTTTGTGGGGCCTGAATGGAATATTATCTTCCGTTGCATGGCTCTGGCTTCTGGGTACCTAAAACATGAGCAGATAAACAGCTTAATCCCATTAATTTCAAAATCAATCCTAGCCAACATTATTTGAAAAAACTTCCAAACGAACCATTCTTTGGCATTCACATGATAAGTCTTTGAAAAATGCAACAAAAGGATTCACAGCTACATTAAAACAACTGGTTTCCAAGACCTGCATTTACTAGAAGACAGAACACCCCAAACACAACTGAATATCTAAGATATATTCCCCCTTCTACAAATCTCAAGAGTTACTGAGTTTAAGTAGTATCCATTCCATAGACATATTTATGTGATTCCCACAGCTCTGAACATAAGATCCAAAAGCAAATATTCACAGGCTTCCCTTCAGTATTTGCAAATTTAATAACTGAGCTTTCTGCTTCTGGCCACAGTGGACTAACTGGTGTCTAGTAGATGTACCCTACCACCACATGCAAATACAAAGTGGGCTACTCTTTGGAGCAACAGGCAGCTCATGACCAGACCCTGAAGAAAGGAACACTGGAGCCTATCACACCCAGCAGAACATGCAGAGGTGGAGCTGGGCAGAGTAACAACAGTCCTCTGAACAAGCAGCAGAGATCACACTGAGAGCTGAAACAGCTGCATTTTTTTTTTTTTTTTTTTTTGAGACAGGGTCTCATGTAGCCCAGGGTCACCTCAAACTCTGTAGGTGGGAATGACTTTAACCCCAATCCTCTGGCCTCTGCCTCCCAGATGCTGGGATTGGTATAGGTATGTGCCACCATGCCCGGTTTTATGTGGTGCTTAGGATCAAGCCCATGGCTTTTGTGCCTGTTAGGCGAGTACTCTACCAACTGTGCTATAAATGGAATTGAACTACTCTGAATTGAAGCACCTAGAATTTGAAGGACAGAACATGCAAGAGCAGAAAGGGTGTGGGGGGGTGCTGAATTCTTGGGGGTGGATGTTTCTGTGGGTTTTTGGCCAAGGGTTGGGCTAGAGACATAAGGTGAGAACTGGCAGGTCTGGAGGAGAGCATCCTAACAAAGGCTTGAGCAAATCACCTCAAAGCTCACAAGGCTTCCAGTGCTAAGAGACTGCAATTCAAGCATGAGGAAAGAACTGGTTAGTATCTACCCATTCGGCAGAGACACCAGGAGGCCCACAGCTTAGGACAGCACCATAAATCAAGGCTTCTTGAGAAACCTGCCTTTAAAAAACCCTCAGTCCAAGATTAAACACAATCAAGGGCACAGTCCTTGTTTTTTTCCCCCAAAGAAAACAGTTTGTTATCTAGATATAATACACACACATATATACATGTACATATATACATATTTGTGTATATATATATATGTGTGTATATATATATATATATAAAACCATTAGTGTCCCCAGATTAGGAAATTTCACATCTGTAAATAAAGGAACTAACCAATTAGGTGGTATTCTCAAGTCACTGATTTTACGTAGATCATCTTTGCATTCCAATACAGGAAATATTTGTTTGGCATGTCTCAAGAAAAATGGAAATAAGTCATCCACATGAGCTGGGAAATAAAACAGTACATAACATGTTACCCAAAAACTGAGTTCAATAAACTTTTTTTTTGAGACAGAATCTCCTGGTAAACCAGGCAGGCCTAAAACTCCTCCTTACCTTGAACTCCCAAGTGCTCTAAAAACTTATATTTTTTTTTTTGGTCTTTTTGAGACAGGGTCTCCCTGTAGCCCCAGCTGGCCTGGATTCGCTATGGAGACCAGGCTGGCCTCGAAACACAGAGATCCGCCTGCCTCTGCCTCCCAAGTGCTGGGATTAAATAGGCATGCACCACCACTCCTGGCCAAAACATTTTTTTTTTTTTTTTTAAGTGAGGTAAGTTAGGAGGACAGTGCCAAGATTTTAAAAAGAAAAAAAAGTCCTGAAGCAAGAGACTTCTTTTTCTGAGATCCTGTTTATATTCTTTTCTCCTCCAAATTTTACTCAGATTTCTGACAAAACAAAAAACTGGCTGCCAACTACCACACTCTTAGCCTCCAGTGCAATCAGGCAAAGATTAACACAGGTGAAAGTAAAATTAAAAATGTGGAGAGATACAAACTTCTTTCCTTTTTGTAAAAGTTCTTGGAGGGGAGGAGTTTTGGGGATTGAACAACTAAGCCCATGCATAACACCTGGCTATACCACCCCCCGCCGCTCAGTGTGAACATTGTTTTAAACCTCCAAGACCACAGAAAAGGAGTGAAGTGAGGATGGAGCTTCCAGCTCTGGTTTGTATCAGGTTCTCTCGGTGTCTGGCACAGGGCAAAGGTCTAAGAGCCGGACACAATTAACCTTGTAACTAAAACCATGAGTCCCATGAAAAGAAATGATGATGCTCTGATTCTGTTTTACTTTTGAATTTATGAGACAGGGTCTCACTCTGTAGCCCAGGTGACCTAGAACTCAGAGCAACCCTACTGCCTTAGCCTCCTGAGGGCTGGGATTAAGTGAGTCACCATGCTCAGTAAAAACTTTATGCTAATATGAAGGAGAAAGAAGCCAATGGTGGAAACAGATGGAAGAGCTAGGCACTGATTTATCCTACCCGAGAGCTCCCCTCACTGCAGCCATCTATGCTAACACACAACAGAAAGCAGGGGACGATGGACTGAGGACCCAGTCTATGCAAAACTTACTAACTAGCTGAAGGACCCAATGTAAATGCTCAGTAAGAAGTACTGACAGCAATGACTTATTTACAGAGGAAGTAGCCAGGACCAGTCTAAAACAAAAAAGCCCTTTTAGGGAAACAAGCATTGATCATAGTAAGAACCAGAACACATCAATAAGATGCTTAGAATTCTTAGGGCTGGGGCTGGAGAGTGGCTAAGAACACTGGTTGTTCTCGCAGAACACCTGGGTTCAAATCTCAGCACCCACATGGCAGCTAACAACTGTCTATAACTCCAGTCCCAGGGGATCTGACAAACTCTTCTGACCTCAGTGGGCATTGCACGACAGACACGGGCACACTTACCTACGTGTAGGCAATACACGCATCCACATAAAATAAAAATAAAATTAAAAAAAAAAAAACTAAAAAAAAAAATTTCTTAGGGCTGGACAGAGGGCTCAGTGGGCAAGGCTCGCTGTGAAAGCAAGAGAACCCAAATTTGAACCCCAGCATGCACCTAAAAAGGTGGGCATGGCTACCAGCACAGCTTTAACCCCAGCACTGGGCAGGGAGATGCAGGGAGACAGGAGGATTTCTGGGGTTTGCTGACAGCAAGTCTAGCTCCAGGTTCATTGACAGCCTGTGTCTCAAAAGAATAAGGCAGAGTGATGGAGCAGGACATTGATGTCCTCCTTTGGCCTCTACATGCACACATAGATGCACATACACCACATGCACAAATGATTCTTTAAAAAGTCCTTTAAGTGGGCTGGTGAGATGGCTCAGAGAATAAAATGCTGCCACATAAGGCTGACAACCTGAGTTCAATCCCCAGACCTCGCAGTAAAAGGAGAGAATAGACCCCTAGAAGTTGTCCTCTGACCTCCACATAAGTGTCATGGCACCCACATACCCACACCCATCACCCCCCCAAACCTCCCCACACACTTTTTAAAAATTCTCCAAGCACTTGCCTGCACTGAAGCAAATGTCATTCAAAACAATATGAATGTCCACATCCAGTGAATGAGACTGCATAATATAATTTCTAAAACTTATGAAAGCTTGGTGGAAGAGACGAGCTGTGGAAAACACAAGATCAAAACATATAAGGCTTGGTTTTCATTTCAGCCTTTATTTTAAAAACACATATACACACCACACCAAACTGAAATGCAAAGTGTCTATTAACGTTTTGGTAGAAGAGCTGGTTACTTACAAACAGGGCTAAAACTGAAACCTCGGCATGACTCTAAGGCAGATTGAACATACAGTACCACTGCTGTACAGTTTGACTTGCCAGGAGTGTTTGCCAGTCCCCTGGCCAGGCAAAAGGTAAGGTGAAGGACTTACCCACAGACCAGAGCTTCGTGCTTGTTTCTAGGCCACATAAGGTCCCACACAAAACCAACAATGCCACGACTATGTAAAGATATTGCTGGCCTTGACTATGTAAAGATATTACTGGCCTTACCATCAAGTCCATAGTCGGCACTCAACTTCTGAATCTCTTGCCTCTTATAAAACTTGTCTAAGATCTTCTTTACTTCATCTAAAAGAGAGAGATAAAAGTTTAATGTTTGTAGCCGGGTGTGGTGGCACACGCCTTTAATCCCAGCACTCGGGAGGCAGAGGCAGGCAGATCTCTGTGAGTTCAAGGCCAGCCTGGTCTACATAGTGTTTCCAGGACAGTTGGGGCTACAGGGAGACCCTGTCTCAGAAAGACCAAAAAAAAAAAAAAAAGTTTAATGTTTGTTTCCAAGTTTAGATAAGCATCCAAAAAGCAAAAGAAATCTGAAGCCCTAACACTAAAGACAGCAGTCTCATGAATACTGCCAGCCATTTCTCCAGCCCCATTTAAAGTAAACTTTACTTTGAAATAAATTGCTCCAGGATGGCCTTGAACTTGCCACCTTCCTGTCTCAGATTCTGGAAGATGTAGTATCTTAAAATGACAATAGGAAAAACCAACCTTGCCTGGTGAAGTGAGCTGCCTGAAGGCAGTTCCTGGATGACTGGTGGCTAGCAGAGCTGTGGCAGTCCCTCGATCTCAATGACTGTTATTTGGTCAGGGAAAACCTTTCATTCTAAGGAAAGGGCAGTGTATCATCTGAAGCCCCCTCCCCTTGAAAACATTTACACGTCTGTCAAATTCACCCAAAGCTAGTTTGGGGGACGAAAGCCACTGCACTGCCACCCACTGATGCTAAACTTTTCCTTCCTCTCTGGAACCAGGGATGATGAGGACACCTTCACCTACTTGTACCTAGTATTTACATATGGATCTGCCACGGGAGAGAGTAAATTTCTTGAGAAATCAGGATCTGAGACTCGTTGTCTTGGCAACCACCCTGAAGCCAAACACTGTTTAGGCTTGCGTCCTCGCCCAGTCAATGCCAAAGAATCCTGAAAGCAATTCTCGCCCGGCTTTTTACTGGTGCCCTCTGAGGACCCCAGGGAGGATCAACGAAGGATGCTAGTATGTAGTGGACCACTTAAAGACACAATACTTTTCCAATCGTCCCAACACAAGGGTCTAAGCATTCGGCGAGGAGGGACTGGAAGGAGCATTGCCCCTATGGAGGGGGTTAAGACTGAGTAGGACGCTATGGCTCCTGCGCACGCTGCAGCGCCCCGGGCCCCACACCCTCTCGCTCCCCGCTGCCCCCACACTCACTCTTATCCAGAGGCCGCGTGAGCTCGGCGCCGACATCACCATCGGCGCTGGGGCCCTGAGGTTTGACAGGCAGGGGCACGAACAAGGATGTGTTCGGGGCTTTGGAGCCACCCGAGGAAGAGGAGTAGGAGGAGGCGGCGGCGACTAGGGCGGGAACGCGCCCCCGAGCCCCAGGCAAGGGCCCAACGTGGGCGCGAAGGGCGGAGCAGGCTGCTGCCCGGGGCCCAGCCCGGCGTCCAGCCGGGAGCCGAGCCCACAGCAGGGAACAGCGCGGCAAGGACATGGAGTCCGCGGGCTCGGATTGAGCCGGGTAAAGCCCGGCGACTCGGCGACGGGCAGTGACGTATTAAGCAGAAGCCCGGGCTGCGGAAGGACCGAGAGCGAACTCAGGGCTGCCCGTGCATGTGCCTGTTCAACAAGGAAAAGAAAGAGTCGGAAGCTCGTTCTTCCAGGGGAGGAAGAACTCTGTAGGGAAAAATGGACCGAAACGACCTCCTGTCCTGTCTGTCGTTCTGCAGCAATTAGGAGGAGCTTTCTCCCAAGAAGGAAAGGTAATAGGTCATCTTTAGGGAGATTACAAGTGTGCGGAGGGGACCCGGACGGCGACGTCACGTGACCAAACTGATCTCCTCTTCCAGCCAGCGTCTGCCTGCACGTGGACCTCGGATGCTGAGGGCGGTACGTAGTTTTACAGTGTGAGTCCTGTAGAGGACGTTTTCTGGAAAATTGTTACATTAGTTTTAGCCATCATTTCCTAATACGGTAATGTTGGAGGTCAGAACTTGGTCTGTCACAGATCGAGAGGAGTTGCAGAGGAATTTGGTTGTACTACATTAAGTATGTCCTTTAATGACACGTGTAAAGTACAGCACTTGCCCCTTCGGGTAGTGCCAGGGATCGATCCCAGGACCTTGAGCGTGCTGGGCATGTGCTCTGCCATAGAACTACAGGACTTATATGTGAAGGAGCAACTTGTGTACTTCATCCTAGCAACTCCAGAGTCTCAGCCACAAGGCTTAAGTGTTTTGTGCATGGTTAAGATTAATTTCACTTGTGTTAGTGGATACTGTATTCTGATGAGACTGCAACATGTTAAATTCAAAACAAGCCGTCAGACGTTCCTCATCCCCCCCCCCCCATACTTTAAGATCTAGCAGCTTTTAAACATTTGACCACTTGTTTTGAATTTAACATGTTGCAGTCTCATCAGAATACAGTATTGGCCATTTGCCACCAGTGACCTCTCCAATTGGAAATTGCAAACAGCCAAATTCTTTGAGAAACCACAGGGCCTTATTGATCTGTTAGAATCTGTTCTTTTCACCCATCAGCCCACTTGGGAGGACATCAGCGGCTATTACAGGTTCTATTTACCACCGAGGAGTGGGACCAGATCCAAACTGAGGCTCAGAAGCTGGTCCCCCTGGTGGATGGGAATACCACCACCAACCAGGCACTGATCTATGAAGCTGTTGTGCCCAGTTCAAGAGACCCCCCAAAGACCACCAAGGAGCCAACTGATGCAAACACACAAGGACTCTGTCACTGACCTAGCGGATCTCAGAAGTGAGACCCCTTGCTTTGGAGACAGAGGTTTTTATAGGTTTATTTCAGCAAGTTCAGCAAGTAGGGGAGTAGGGGGGGTCTTCAGCCTGGCAAACATCTGATTGGTTGCAGCTCAGTGCCAAAACATAAACTGCTAGCTTCAGGAAATCTGAAAAGACATCTGGACTTTTAGTACTTTCCTGTCCCTGGTTAATTGACCATTGGTGGGGCAGTTGTTCTCTATACATTCCAAGTATTGTGATTTTTCTTGGACAGGGCTCAGGGCTGGGTCAGTCCCATGGAGGTTTTATTCAAGATAAGAGTCACTCAGGTCTCTCATTCCCTCCTCTGACTAGTACCTTAGGGGCCCAATCATGGGCGCTCCTTCATCTCATGTACTTCATCACCCAGACTCTGGAGGGACTGATACTGGGTTTGCATTGCTATTAGCTGTATATCTCCCAGATGCTCTTTTATAAAAGCTACCTCTGGGAGACAGGCTTGAGCCTAGGGTGAAAGTCTTATTGACAGCCATACAGCAGGCCCAAGGCAGCAGCCCAACCACTGGAGCCACAAGGAACGCCTTGTGATATTTGCTCCCATTGGCAGATCATGAGACTGATGCCCAGAGCTTGCCACTCCCTAATCATCACCCTTGAGATCCCAAATTGCAATACTTAAGACAGCCTGGGTCACATGATTCCCAGGAAACCAGCCCCTATAAGGAAACCAGAACCTAAGTAACCTGAAACCCATTACGCTAATGAGGTGTCTGACTCGCGATGTCATGATAGGACACAGCCCTGCCAAAGATCTGAGTTGTAGCTTTTTGATTGGACCCCCACCCTTATATAAGTTTGTGCCCTTCTACAATAAACCAGATCTGCGTCAATGAACCTGCTCTCCTGTGTCTGAATCCGGTTCCGCTAACACAGTCTCCTCACCAGCCCTGGGGTCCAGGACTGGGCAGAAGTAGCAACAATCGGAGGCAGCACTGGGCATGCAGAAGAGCGGCCTCAACGCTGGGTGAGCGGAAGAGCTGCCTCAGCGCTGAGCGAGTGGAAGAGCAACCACAGCTTGTGGCCACAGCCAGGAGTGAAGGGCAGTGCCCATGTGATCAGGAGCGGAGCGGTACCCAGAAGGCGAAGCCTATGTGATCGGAGGCAGCTCCTGTGCAATCAGAAGCAGCTCCCGTGCTATCGGAGGCAGCATCCAGGAGGCGGTGCCCATGCCCTCGCAGGAAGTGCCCGTGCGATTGCAGGCGGCGCCCACATGAGCAGAGGAGCAGTGCCTGGAGACAGCACCCAGCATCGGAAGAGTGGAGGGGCGGCCGCAGCTGGCAGTGGCCACAGCTACCTGCAGGGGGTTCGAGCCAGCGACTCTCCGCACAGTGATGATTGGGGATGAGTAAGCGTGCCGTTCGCCAGCCCATGCCGCCCCCAGTACCAGGAACACTCAGGCGCAATGGGGAGACTAGTCAAGCAGGGACTCATTTATTGCAGGTATTACAGAGCTTATAAAGGTACCTGGAAATCCCCCCTCCCCACCAAGGGTGTATCTTAAGGATGGTCACGCGCTGATCATGCACTCCTCAGCAGTGCAGAAGTGTCCTTCAGACTTTTAAAACAAGTTAGGCCATGCCCCAGTAACTTCTCGGACCTCTGCAAGGTGGGGCTTTTAGGTCCCCACATCTCCCCGTTTTATTTTTATTTTAAGGCTGGACTGACTTTATTTCATGGGTTACCCACCTCATAGATGGCTCCCTGAGGAGAGATGCCTATCTTCTTCCTCTGATCTTATGCATTTTTGCCTGTCTTAGGTTGTGTCACCTGTGACCAAGACTTACCCGTCATTGGATCATGCACCTGGCCATGTGCATGTCCTGTCTTAGGAGTACTTGTCATGGGACATCTTACCCGTTCTTGACTAAAAATGCATCATGATTAAGGGCAACTGCGTGGGTAATGCCAGTCTATCACATTCTTGGTCTCTGCCTAACTCTGTTAGCCAAGCATGGGCAACTGGAAGGGGTATATTCCTGGGGGAATCCATAATCATGAGGAGGTGGGCTGTGGCAGTTCCAGGGGTCCTCTGTTGCTGAATTATCAGTAAAGACACTTAAAGATAAGCATTATCAAGAGAAACAAAGCAAGACATGGCGTAGGACAAGATGAAATACTTCTGAGACCATGTACCTTTTAGCCAATCAGCCAGTTGTCAAAGAGGCTGACTAGCAATGAAGTCAAGGAACTGGGTCCTTCACCTCAGATGGATATAAATAAGGAGAGGAATTTTTTCTCATGAACTATTGTCCATGGACTGTCATGCTAGTTAGTCGGATCCTGGCCTACCCACTTAAGGTTTTTCACAGGCACCCATATGGGGTTTGAATCTCCTGTAGGATAGACACAGCCAAAGCCTCGACCCATGGTTAACAATGGATCTGGGCCTCTCCATTGCCCCATAATGGGATCCTTCCATCTTACCCATACCTCAGGTCTCTGCTCCTGTCATCCCCAGTGCTTCTAAAACCAGGATTCCAACTGATTTTTTTGAAAATTAAGAACATTAATAGTGAATAAGGCCATACCCAACTGTTGGTGGGGGCTTATTCCCCCTTTTTGTTTTTGTAATTGAATTTTTAGGTTTTGATGGTTGCGTTCTATAATGGCTTGACCTTGAGGATTGTAGGGAATTCCTGTATTGTGTTGAATTCTCCAAAGCAAAAAGAAATCTTGTAAATTTTTACTCACAAAACGTGTCCATTATCAGTTTTAATTCTTTGAGGCAGCCCCAATGTAGCAAAGCACTGGAGAAAATGAGACTGAGCATGTTTAGACTTCTCTCCTGTATGAGCGGTAGCCCACAGGCATGTGAGAATGTGTCGAGGGACACAAAAATATACTTAAGCTTTCCAAAAGGAGCATAGTGTGTGACA
>NW_008332825.1:1212748-1213491 GCF_000622305.1 Nannospalax galili
CATTCAAAACCCCTAACCCTGTAAGAGATAACAATTTTAAGAGGCTCTATGTGATAATGTCTCAGAGCTACATCATGTCCTTTCTCAATCAGGTCAGCCAATTGATCCATGGGTGTATAAACCCGTGGTATGCCTCCCAGAGAGGCATACACCCATTGAAGGGGCTTCCTGTCCTGCATAAGGATGGATGTCATCAGGGTCTCACTGGAGAGTACCCATAACTCAAGATCTTTACTAGGCGTGTACGGGGCAAATTGGGCTTGGTCCAGGACATCCTGGACCTCATGTAACATGTCCAGGTGTTGAGGAGCCAGGTGAATTAGTTCTGAAGGCTGTTTCCCTACTAGCAACTGAAAAAGTGGTCTTAAAGTCTCAGTGGGAATAGGCATCCAGGCTCGTAGCCAATTAATTTCTCCTAATAATTTTTGTAGCTCTGTCAGGGTTACAGTGGCTTGACAGCAGTTGTGGTTTTAAAGGACTTACTCCTTCCAAAGAGAGTATGGTTCCCAGAATTTTAAAGGGAGTAATAGCCTGTATTTTATCAGCAAATACATGGAGTCCGCCTGTCTGTAGACATTTCTGAGTAACCTTATATAACTCTTTTAATTGTTGGGGGCTTGGAGCTCCCAAGATTATATCATCCATACAAATGTACACAGTGGCATGTGGCAGCAAGAGAGCAGGCCACAAAAGGGTCTTCACATAGCTTTGGCAGAATGCTGGGCTATTGGCCATACCTTGGG
>NW_008332825.1:1213863-1214600 GCF_000622305.1 Nannospalax galili
TAGGAAGGACTGCTTTAGCGAAGTCCAGCCAATCCTTTGTAGTACACTGCTGATGAGCCAAGCCTTGAAGGAGAGTATCTACCCAGGGTGATCCCGGGCCATCCTCAGCCACCACCTTTTTAAATTCCTTTAAATCCTTCACCTCCCAGGGATACCAGGGGTCAGGGTGCATGCCTCCTGGGTTTACATTAATAGGATATCCTTCCACCCATGGCCTCACAGAAGCCTCCTGAGTGGGGCCAGGATCCTGAAAATGGGGACAGTTTTCTTGGGTTTCAGGAAGCCCTGAAGCTGGCCATGGCATGCCTGAGGTGCCGCTTGTTACTTTGGCCACTTTTGGTTTCACTTTTGTTGCATTTCTCCCTTCTTCCTCAAACTCTTCCCATGTTCCCATGTATCCGGAGCAAAAACATTAGCCCCAAGTAGCCAGGGAGCCAAATGAATTGCCTCTGCCCAAACCTTTTGAGCTACCAGATTTGACAAATCCAATCCCCTGCTTTTAAGCATATCTCTCAGCTCTTTAAGCGCTGGGTCCTCAGGCTTAAAAGTTGCGTTACCCATCTTTCCAGGTCTTGCTTACCCCAAACTTCCGATTGGCCCCAATCCGTTTTTCTTCTTTCTTCTTTCTTTCTTTTCTTCCTTTCACCTTCCTTCGAGCTCCACGCTGGGTGCCAGTTGCTAGGGGTTCAAACCAGCGGCCCCCGTGCAATGATGATTGGGGATGAATAAGCAGGATG
>NW_008332825.1:1214661-1227393 GCF_000622305.1 Nannospalax galili
TGGAATCAGGATAAAGAAATTCAAAAAGATTCAAGAGCAGAACAAAAGGTGTGGAGACCATGGCCTTCATGACTGAATCTTTGCATTTCATCCCTTGTCTATTGCAGGGGGTTCGAACCAGCGACCCCTGGGCAGTGATGATTGGGTATGAGTAAGCATGCCATTTGCCAGCCCACACCACCCCCAATACCAGGAACACTCAGGTGCAATGGGGAGCCTAGTCAAGCAGGGACTCATTTATTGCAGGTGTTACAGAGCTTATAAAGGCATCTGGAAATCCCCCCTCCCCCCGAGGGTGTATCTTAAGGATGGTCACGCACTGATCATGCACTCCTCAGCAGTGCGGAAGTATTCTTCAGACTTTCAAAGCAAGTCAGGCTGCGCCCCAGTAACTTCCTCTCGGACTTCTGCAAGGTGGGGCCTTTAGGTCCCCACAGATGTCTGTCCAAATAGTCAACAGTCAGGACATCAGGGCCTGTTGATATTTTGCTTAGTCACAAAGGAGGCACTGATAGAAATGCCCTGTCCTATACACATCAATTTTCAACTTCCAAATATTGGTGGGCCTTGTCACTCTTATCCATGTGGGGACAGGAGAAATAAAAATGAACCCTCTGGTGTCTCTGCCCTTCTACTCCTAGTCCCCTGAGCCACCCCCCCATGCCTGTGAAGAATCTGGTACCAGGGGTGCCAGCTCTGGAGGGGGTACCTCCTGTGGAGGAGGTGGATAAGGAGAGGGAGGAAAAATTAGATCTTTTTCTGTGCTGCCCTATAAGACAGGGTATAGTGACAGTACTGATGGGTTTGTCTCAGGCTTAGGTGCTTTCTGGGTTGTTGTTTTCCATTCTGCAGCCGTCAGCACCTCAGTTTTCTGTAAAGGAAGAAAAGACTTGACCCAAGGAGGGGGGTTATTAACTAACTCTCCCCAGACCATTATGTATGATATTTGATCCAAGTGTCCCACACATGGTTGAAGAATAATTTTCTTAATTGCATTAATGACAGTGGGATCAAAGGTCCCCTCTGAGGGCCATCACACATTGAAAGTGGGCCATTCAGACCTGCAGAAAGTAGTTTATCCTTCCTGACAACAACAGAGAGGTTATGGGCTCGAGTCTTAACCTCTCCAAAATGTGCAAGAACCAGGTCTAGGGGTGTAGAGGGAGTCTGTCCCATTGCGTCCATCTCAGTCACAGAGAAATAGACAACCAAAGACAAAACAGAGAACCAGAAAGACATGCAGAAGGCCAAGTAGCAAATTCCTGTGCTCATGTGGAAGAAAAACTGAAAGGACAGTGGCGAACTGCTGTGCTGTGGGAGTGACCCACCTTGTCCTTTCACAGAAATCAACAGAGTCTGGGGCCCTCCATCCCCTCTGCCGAGGTCTGGAACATCTTCCAGACCTCTGTGGTTCTGATCACACTGTTCACAAATTTGCCTCGAGGCTCAGAACAAAAGCTAGGACAGACACAGACAGGCACAACTAGAAACAAACAGACACTTACCAGCTGGTCAGGAACCCTCTGGTTCAGGGGTCCTGGGGGATGGGGGGAGGTCCTTGGGGATCCCGGACGAGCCCCCAAGATGTTGTGCCCAGTTCGTGAGACCCCAAAGACCACCAAGGAGCCAACTGATGCAAACACAACAGGGTTTTTTATTGTTACAAGCTTAATCTTAGGCCCACTCTGTCACCAACCTAGCGGATCTCAGAAGTGAGACCCCTTGCTTTGGGAGACAGGTTTTTATAGGTTTATTTCAGCAAGTTCGGCAAGTAGGGGAGTAGGGAGTCTTCAGCCTGGCAAGGATCTGATTGCAGCCCAGTGTCAAACCATAAACTGCTAGCTTCAGGAAATCTGAAAAGACATCTGGACTTTTAGTACTTTCCTGTCCCTGGTTAATTGACCATTGGTGAGGGAGTTGTCCTCTGTCCATTCCAAGTATTGTGGTTTTTCTTGGACAGGCCTCAGGGCTGGGTCAGTCCCATGGAAGTTTTATCCAAGATAAGAGTCACTCAGGTCTTGCAAAACCTTCCCGTTAGCCCAACCAAACTGGGACTTCAATGTGGCAGAAGGTAAGGAGTGATAGGTAAAAAGTTGGCAGAGAACGAGTGAATGGAGGAGGAGGCACCAAGACACAGATAAAACTCTCAGAGGGATAGACCTTTATTTTGCACAGGACATGTTCCCTTTGGGAAGGGGAAATGTCAGCCCACGGATTGTGAGCTGGGGCTTATATATGGAGGCTTCAGGATGCAGAAGGTGGGAAGTTTTTTGGGAAAAATCCGGGGGTGGGGAGCAGGAAAAGCAGGGCTTGTAAACCCGGCTCTGTTCCATCTGCCAGCCAGGATCTGGGTCAGGAAGTGTTTATTTTTTGTCCTCCTAAGATAAGGGGAAAGCTACTGTACTGAAACAGCTCCTAAAATCTCTGGTTAACAGGCAGAATCTGCTTATCTTGTCTTCGGAGATCAGAGGTGTCCTAGTTTGTTTTTCCATTGCTGTGACAAAACACTCTGACCACTACCAACTTGAGGAGGAAAGGGTTTATTTAGCTTATATATTCCAGATCACAGTTCATCAGGGAGCCCAAGGTAGGAACTTAGGGCAGGAACCTGAAGGCAAGAGCTGGAGCACAAGCCATGGAGGAATGCTGTTTACTGGCTTGCTCCCTTGGCCCCTGCCCAGCCCTCTTATGCAACACAGGCTCACCTGCCCAGGGGTGGCACCACCCACAGTGGGCTGGGCTCTCCCACATCACTCAACAATCAAGAAGGTGCCCCATGGACATGGCCACAGGCCAGTCCAATGAAGACAATTCCCCAGTTGGGGCTCCCTCAACCCAGGTGTGTCAAGTTGACACTAAAGCTATCCAGCACAAGAGGAAAGGAAGGCTGCCTCTTAGAAGAATCTGCTTCCCTTGACTTCAAAGGCCAAGGTGCTTATCAGCTCAGTTCCCTTTTTCAGGCTTGAGAAATCCAAAGTCCATGGGACCCTGTTGGGGAGTGGGGAGGATGCTGTTGTTTGAAACACTAATGAGGAGAAGCTCCAGGTCTACTGCCAGACTCTAATGGGGGCCTCCAGGCCACCGCAAGGCACCCAACTAATTTGGCTAAGATTAGTGATGTGCAACAAGAAAAGACAGAATCCCCAGCAGCCTTTTTAGAAAGGATCCTTGAGGCGTTCCACACTTATACACCCATGAATCCAGAGGCACCAGAAAACAAGAATGCAGTTGTATTGGCCTTTGTCAACCAGTCAGCACCCGACATTAGGCACAAATTACAGAAGCTAGGTAGATTGGCAGATAAGACTCTGCCAGAGCTTTTGGCAGTGGCAGAAAGGGTCTATAACCACAGAGAAAGTGTGGAAGACAAACAAGTTTGAGCTGCAGCCGCTGTTAGTGCCAAGCAGACCAGAGACTTCGCTAAGATCCTTCTGGTTACGACCGCAAAGTCACCTGATGAGTGGGAACATCAACTCTGCTACCTCTCTGCAGACCCAGGTAGGAAACCCCGGGAAGGGCAACCGAGGTTACAGAAGAACCAATGTGCCTATTACAAAAAGATGGGCCACTGGATAAAAGATTGCCCAGAAAAACCTGCTGGGCAAGGCAGGGCCCGAGACAGGATGCAAATCCTCAAGCTTGGAGAAATGAGTGACAAGGGGGGTCAGGGTTCAGATCCCCTCCCCAAGCCTAGGGTAACCCTCATAGTGGAGGGGACACCCGTGAGCTTCCATGTGGACACGGTTGCCCAACACTTGGTATTAACTGAGCCCCAAGGAAAGCTGTCACACAAAGAGTCTTAGGTACAGGGGGCTACTGGCATGAACAAATACTCAAGGATCACCTGAAGAAAAATGGACCTGGGCAGGGGCCAGGTGTCCCACTCCTTCCTGGTCATGCCAGAGTGCCCCTACACACTCCTTGACAGGGACTTGCTCACCAAAATTGGAGCCCACATTCATTTCACCCCTGGTGGGCCCAAATGACTGATCAAGAAGTCCACCCGATCCAAGTACTCACCCTACAACTAGAAGATGAGTTTAGGTTACATCAAAAACTGGCCTCTACACCAAAGGAGGAGGTTTCCACCTGGCTAAAGGAGTTCCCCACAGCCTGGGCCAAGACAGGGGGCATGGGGCTGGCTGCCCACCAGCCCCCCGTCTGGATAGAGCTTAAGCCTGGAATCCTACCGGTCAGAGTTAAACAGTACCCTATGTCCCAGGAGGCCAGGCTGGGAATCACTCATATCTGACACCTGAGGGATCAAGGCGTCTTGGTGCCTTGCCGATCCACTTGGAATACCCCCCTCCTGCCAGTCAAAAAGCCAAATTCAACCGACTATCAGCCAGTCCAGGACTTGAGAGAGGTAAACAAGCGGCTACGGATGTTCATCCAACGGTACCCGATCCTGAGTTCTTTTCTACCTTCCAGAAACCTGAGTTCCTTGCTACCTTCCAGAAACTGGTACATGGTGCTAGACTTGAAAGATGCCTTCTTTAGCCTGCCTCTGGCCAAGGAGAGCCAGCCCTTTTTTGCTTTCAAATGGCAAGAACAGGAGATTGGCTTCAACGGGCAGCTGACTTGGACCTGCCTGCCACAAGGGTTCAAAAATTCGCCTGTTTGATGAGGCTCTCCATGAAGACTTGGGTGAGTACTGGCTGGAACACCCCCAGCTTACCCTATTGCAATATGTGGATGACATCTTAATAGCTGCTGATAACACCTCACAGTGTCAGTAGGGAACTAGAGATCTCCTGGTAACCCTAGGCAGATTGGGATACTGGGCATCTGTCAAGAAAGCCCAAACATGCCGGAAAGAGTTCACCTATTTGGGATACATATTAAAAGAAGGACAAAGATGGCTTACAGATGCCAGGAAAGAAACAGTGCTAAAGATACCCACCCCTCACTTCTGGAGGGTGGTGAGGGAGTTCCTGGGGTCAGCAGGATTCTGCCACTTATGGATCCCAGGATTCGCAGATTTGGTGAGGCCCCTCTATGAAGTCACACAGGAAAGCGAGCCCTTCGTTTGGACGGAAGTCCAGGAAAAGGCCTTTAGTAAGATCAAACAGGTCCTCCTGGCCGCCCCAGCCCTAGGACTTCTGGATGTTACTAAGCCTTTTCATAGATGAAAAGAAGGGGGTGGCCAAAGGAGTCCTAACTCAGACTCCGGGGCCCTGGAATAGGCCAGTGGCATATCTGTCAAAAAAACTGGACCTGGTTGCCGCTGGGTGGCTGCCATGTTTGAGAACTGTAGCAGCCACGGCTCTTCTAGTCAAAGATGCAGACAAGTTAACCTTAGGACAAGAATTAGGTATCACAACCCCTCATACCATTGAGGGAGTTCTCAAGCAGCCACCTGACTGCTGGTTGAGCAATGCCTGGATGACTCACTATCAAAGCTTGCTCCTTAACCCCCCCCCCCGAGGATTTGTTTTCTCCTGAACACAGCCCTCAATCCAGCCACCCTGCTGCCCAATCCAGACCTGGACACACCCTTGCAAAATTGCGTGGGGATCTTGAGCCAAGTACACAGGCTCAGAAAAGACCTGACCAATCAGCCGCTTCCTGATGCAGAAGCCACTTGGTTTACTGATGGCAGCAGTAGTAACAGAGACCGAAACTGTCTGGGTGGTGGTTCTACCTGTGGGGACTTCAGCCCAGAGGGCTGAGCTGATAGCCTTGACTGAGGCTCTTAAATTAGGCAAGGACAAAAAATTGAATGTGTATACGGATAGCCAGTATGCCTTTGCCACAGCCCATGTACATGGAGCCATCTACCAAGAGAGGGGGCTGCTCATAGCTGAGGGAAAGACTATTAAAAATAAACAAGAGATTCTAGACTTACTGGCTGCCCTTTGGATACCCAAGAAACTGGCTATCATCCATTGCCCCGGGCACCAGAAGATAGATACACCTATAGCCTGAACCTGGAAGCCAGACCAGGTTGCCAAGGAGATGGCCCTGAAAGCCACCTTAGTCCTGGCTATCCATCTGCCGGACCCAGGGCTACCTGTGCTACCAGACCAACCTGATTATTCTCAGGAAGACCTGACGCTGATACACAAACTTCCCATGACCCAAAAGATTGATGCCTGGTGGCATACAGGGGACTGAAGGATTATCCTGCGAAGTGACCTAGCCAAAGATCTTCTCAATCGCATCCATCGGACCACTCACCTGGGCACTCGGAAAACAGAAGACCTCCTAAGAAACACATCAAGGTTCTGAACCTCCGATCACATGTCAATTCAGTTGCCTCCAAATGTCTTAGTTGCAGGCTGACGAATGAGGAGAACCTTCCCAAAGAACAGGGGGCCTGGTTGAGAGGTTCCAAGCCTGGAGCCCACTGGGAAATGGACTTTACAGAGATAAAACCTGGCAAATATGGTTACAAATATCTTTTAATTCTGGTAGATACTTTTTCAGGATGGACTGAAGCATACCCTACCAAGCATGAGACTGCGCAAACGGTCACCAAGTGGCTACTGGAAGACATTCTTCCAAGGTACAGTGTGCCGGCTCTTCTGAGCTCAGATAATGGACCAGCCTTTGCCTCTCAGGTAGCACAAGAGTTAGCCAAAGTGTTTGGGGCAAAATGGAAATTACACTGTGCATACAGTCTCCAAAGCTCTGGACAGGTAGAAAGGATGAATAGAACACTAAAAGAGACCCTTACTAAATTAACCATGGAGACTGGTGGGGACTGGGTGGTTCTCCTTCCCTTTGCTCTATATAGGGTATGAAACTCACCCTATCTTTTGGAATTAACTCCATATGAAATCATGTTTGGAAGACCCCCTCCCATCCTCCCCAATTTAAAAGCTGAATTAATTGCTGAGTTTGATAACCGTCAATTGCTTGATTCTCTTGAGGCAGTGGCACACACCCACAAGGATGTGTGGCCCCATCTGAAAGCTATTTATAGGACTGCTCCTCCTCCCACCCCACACAACTACCAGCCTGGTGATTGGGTCTACGTCCGCAGACACCACCATGAGGCTTTGGAACCTCGCTGGAAAGGACCCGACTGCAGTGAAAGTAGACGGAGTTACTACCTGGATTCATCACACCCATGTCCAACTAGTGAATTCACACCCAGACCCAGAAGACCTTCGCCCTCTGATGATCACTGCACTGGATCCCAAAACATGGAAAATCCACAAGGACGTGGACAACCCCCTCAAGCTGAGACTTTATTGTCCCTAATGGCTTCTATATTGTCTTCTGGCAATGCTCACCCTGACCTTCCCAACACTGTGCTTTGGAGATTCTCTGTCAGGGAAATGTACCAAGGGAGAAACCAGGTGGTTGGCATGGCCAACTGCCTCCTAGTGGGCTGTCGAATATGAAATGACGAATATGTTTGCTTTCCTTACCGGCAGACAGACTCATCATGTTTGAAAGACAGCACCCTCTATGGAGGATGCCACTACTTCTCCTGCAAGCTAAAGATGGGCCTGACGGGGGGACAAAAAGGGGTAACAGGGAAGGAGAAGTCCATATACCTACTGGAAAATGGCCATCCTTATTTCCGAATATATGTTGCAGATCCCTGGGACTAACGCTGGCGTGCTGGGGTAGTAGAAAAATTCTACCCAGGGGGATTCACCAGTTACCCCACCACTGATTTCCACATTTCCCACCAGCTTGGGCCGACAGCTCAGCCTATACTGACCCATCATAGCATTATTGTACGGGAAAAGCAAATGGAGGAGCAGATAAAATCATCCATGTCCTGGAATCAATATATACAATATATGGTGGACTTTTTACCCTTTACCAACCACCCCAATGCTTCTAATTGCTTTCTTTGTGCGTCTACCAGTAGACCCTTGCTGACTGAAGTACCAATTAATGCCTCCCTCTCTGAGACCCCAGGAAATAGCTCCTCTGATGCCTGTTTGGTGGGCGTTCCCTTGTTTGAACAATCACTACTCACTTTGCATTTCTGGCACAGCCATTCCTGCCCATTACAAGTGCCTCGCTAATGGGACTCTTTCTGGAACTGCATGTGTCAGCCTTCCCCCTTTTCTCTGGTGTGGGGGAGACATTTTGACCTGCGATAATTCTTCTCAGCCTACCTTTTGTGTTCCAGCAATCATCACCCCCCCAGGTGTACTTGTTCAAGGAGGAAGAGGCTGCTCTCCTCCTCCATGCCCGACCGCGGAGAGAAATCTTCATTCCCCTGAGTCTGGGACTCGCCCTTTCAGTATGTGCTGGAAGCGCAGCAACTGCTGCTATCGGTCAAACCAATCATCTGGTGGGGGACTTCCAGGATAAGTTGGGCCAGGCAATGGCGTCCACAACCAACAGCCTTGAGTCCCTTGAACAACAGATGAATTCACTTGCAGGAGTGGTGCTTCAGAACAGGCGAGCTCTGGACCTAATCATGGCTGAACAGGAGGGGACTTCCATGGTTTTAGGGGAAAATTGCTGTTTCTTTGTCAATGAGTCCAATGTTGTTGAAGAAAATGTAAAAAACCTCAGACACCTCCACCAGGAGCTCCTCTCCAGATACCAACCTGTTAAGCCACAAAATTGGTATGAACAACTGTTTAATTGGCCTCCCTGGCTTACCACTCTACTTTCAGCCTTCGCTGAGCCCCTGATCCTCCTCCTAATAATGTTAACTATTGGACCATGTGTCATCAATCAGCTGACTGCCTTCATTAGAGAACGGGTGAGTGCAGTACAACTCATGGTCCTGAGGTCCCATTATCAGCCCATAGACCCCCTCATTAGAGACCCCAACCCAGACCCATCATTGGGTCATCGCTAGTTACTAGGAGAGGGGGAAATGTGGAACTGGGACTTGTCTAACCACTTCCTTCTGCTTCTGTAATTTGCTTGGCTTAAAGATTTAACCCTTGCCATGACTCTAGCGGGGAATGAAGAGTCAAAATGCAAGAGTCAGAATGCACTGACTCCATTTTGGCTGGCTGTTTCAGGCAAGCCCAGGCATGTTATAAATCTCCAGTTACTAACTACACCCCCCCCCCAAAGCTATAGGTTAAGCAAGCCCGGGCATATAAAAGCCTTATAAGGTAAAAACAGAAACTTCTGGCCCCACAGATAACAGCACATTCCAATGCCCTAAAGACAGCCCCTGCCAATAAGAATCTTCCCTTCCCTGTACTCAGGGCATAGGACCATCCAATCATTTTAAAGGATGCTTGGCGCATGCGGGCTTCTGTAAAACTGCCATATAAAAGCGTACCCCACCCTAGTTTGGGGCTCTCAGTACGGATCTGCTGTGTTGGTGAAATCTGAGGGCCCGAGCTTAAGCCCGAATAAAGGCTCTTTGCTTTTGCATTCTCTCCGGACTCCTTGGTGGTCACTGGGGGTCACCAAGGTGCAACGAATATATAATAGTAATGTGTCAAATAAGATTCTAATAACAGTTTGCTACATGCTTTTGATTTACAAAGTAACATTAGAGATACATATGATAAGACATCTTTTACCCTCAATTTCTGATTTGGCTTTGGTGATAATAGTACACATTAAATAATGTAAATAGGCTTAACATCAAGTCAAACTGAGAGACCTGAGTGACTCCATCCTGGATAAAACCTCCATGGGACTGGCCCAGCCCTGGACCCTGTTCTAAGAAAAACCACAATACTTGGAATGTATAGAGAACAACTCCCCCATCAATGGTCAATTAACCAGGGACAGGAAAGTACTAAAAGTCCAGATATCTTTTCAGATTTCCTGAAGCCAGCAGCTTATGGTTTGGCACTGAACTGCAGCCAATCAGATGCTTGCCAAGCTGAAGACCCCCTACTCCCCTACTTGCTGAACTTGCTGAACTTGCTGAAATAAACCTATAAAAACCTCTGTCTCCCGAAGCAAGGGGTCTCACATCTGAGATCCACTGAGTTGGTGACAGACTGAACCTAAGCTTAAGCTTGCAACAATAAAAGAACCCTTGTGTGTTTGTATCGGTCGGCTACTTGGTGGTCTTTGGGGTCTCACAAACTGGGCACAACAAAACAAGGCAGTAATTTCAGAGCTATAAAGAGATTTCTGCAGATTTGCAGCAAACAAGAAGTGTAGCAAAGTGGTAAGTAATGTGTAGTCAGAAGAAAGAGGTGTAAGAGGAGGCTTAATGGCATATTGAAGATTTTTAAATATTAGCCTTAAGACAGGCCCCATTTTTAAGATTTTACTTTTTATTTTGTTTAAAAAATATTTTTATATGCCAGGGGTGGTGGTCCACACCTTTAACTCCAGCACTTGGAAGGCAGAGGCAAGCAGATCTCTGTGAGTTCGAGGCTAGCCTGGTCTACATAGTGAGATCCAAGTCAACTGGGACTACAGAGAGACCCTGTCTCAAAAATACACCACGCCCGTTCTATCATTTTTATTTTATGTGTATGAGTGTATTGCCTGCATGTATGTAAGTGCATTTGTGTCGTACAATGTCCTTGGAGGCCAAAAGAGGGCATAAGATCCCCTGGAACTGGAGTTATGATGGGTATTAGCTGCCATGTAGGTGCTGGGAATTGAGCCCTAGTCCTATAGAAGAGCAGTTAGTGCTCTGTTAACTGCTGAGCTCCTAGTACCAGCGGATCCAAGTTCAGTTTCCAACACCCACATGGTGATTAAGGACTTTCCATAACTCCTATTCCCGGGACTCTGATGCCCCCTTCTGGACTCCATGGGCACTGCATGCACATGGTGCACTTACATACAAGTAAGCAAAACATACACATGATAAACAAAATAAAAACGAATAAATAAAAGAATAAAGATCAGTGCTCTTAACCACCTCCTTGGTTTGTTTTGTTTCTCTTCTCTCTCTCTCTCTCTCTCTCTCTCTCTCTCTCTCTCTCTCTCTCTCTCTCTCTCTCTCTCTCTCTCTCTCTCTCTCTCTCTCTCTCTCTCTCTCTCTCTCTGTGTGTTTGTTTTTGTTTTTGAGACAGGGTGTCCCTGTAGTCCCAGCTGCCCTGGAACTCACTATGTAGACCAGGCTGGCCTCAATTTCACAGACATGAGCCTTTGTCTGCCTCCCCAGTGCTAGAATTAAAGGCATGCACCACCATACCTCGCCCCCAAATTTGTTTTAAAGAGAAATTATTAATTTAGAAAATACCAAGGATAGAACAGAATGAAAGAGAAAAACCAGTTGTAACTTTAGCAGTTGTTTTTGCTGAAGGTGATGGATTGATGGGCCCAAATAGAGACCATGTGTGGAATGAACAGGAATTGATAAAGGAATTCTTACATGACAGCAAATTGTATTAAACAAGGATATCCAATCCAGTTTGGAAACTGGACATCAGGAAAAAACCAAGCATTTAATATGCAACATGGTAGTTCCTTGTGCTTTTATTCCTTTGAGTCTGTTTACATCCCTACAACCATTAGGAGCTATTTCTGACTTCAGGTTTACAGACAGTGTTGGGTGGGGTAAACAACTTGCCTTAATATTATATATGAAGTAACTGAATCAGATACTAAGTTTTTCTGGCTTACAAGCAAATATATTTTCCATCCCAACCTGGAAACATTGCAGAAATAGTCCAGAGAGGAGCTAATGCTATTGTAATCATACATGGTTACTATGTAGCTTTTTTGTTTGTTTGTTTTTGGTCTTTTTGAGACAGGGTCTCCCTGTAGCCCCAGCTGTCCTGAAACTCACTATGTAGACAAGGCTGGCCTTGAACTCACAGTGATCTGCCTGTCTCTGCCTCCAGAATGCACGGATTAAAGACGTGCACCACCATGTCTGGCTTGTAGCTTTTAATGTATTTTTAAATAATTTTTACTCTTTTTTTTTTTTTTTTGGTCTTTTTGAGACAGGGTCTCCCTGTAGCCCCGGCTGTCCTGGAATTCACTATGTAGACCAGGCTGGCCTTGAACTCACAGAGATCCGCCTGCCTCTGCTGGGATTAAAGGCATGTGCCACCACACCTGGCAGCTTTTAGCATTCAAGGGTTATTTTTATTTCCTAATTATTTGTGTGTGTCTGTGTGAGTATGTGGACTTACATGCAGGCAACCAAGGAAGCCAGAAGAGGGCATCAGACCTACCAGAACTAGAGTTACAGCTGGTTGTGAGCCACCCCATATGGGTTCTAGGAACCAAACTCCAGTTATCTGTGAAACAGTAAGTACTCTTCGTAACTGCTGAGCCATCCCCAGGCATTTTTTTCTCTCTTTTTTTTTTTTTTTTTCAACTTTTACAAAAACTTTATTGAGATTCTCATACATGCATATAAGGTGTTTTGTTCAAATCCATGCCCACTCCCTCCCCTCCAACATTACCCCCTCTGAAGAGGTAACCCTAAAATCTTTTAAGAATTAGATACAAGCTCCCAGATATTTCTGACGTTTTTGACCTTTGGAACAGAGTATGTGGCTGACAGGCCCAAGGGCATTTTGACTTTTAGCCCAGAAACTGGCTACATTACTTTGGGGTCTTTTTACCCTAACTGCCTAGCAAATTCCTACCTCCTATACTTACCACACCATCCTTTGAAGGGGTTATCCAAATTGCCAGTAGGGAATAGGGACGCAGACTGCTTAGGCTTCTACCATGTTGAACAGGGATGCAGGGTGAGGCAATTGGAGTACCCCTTCAGTGGGTCTATCTAAAAGACTCCCAAATTGCATAACTCTTGTCTCTAAGGGGAAAAAAAAGTCCTTGAATCATGAATAGGAGATGTGAAGGAAATGTAAAGGCAAGAGTAATTAGCATTACAAGTTCTAGACAGGGAACTAG
>NW_008332825.1:1227740-1228595 GCF_000622305.1 Nannospalax galili
GATCCATCCATTTACCTGCAAATTTCATGATTTCGTCTTTCTTTACTGCTGTATAGTACTCCATTGTGTAAATATACCACATTTTTGTTAAACACTCGTCAGTTGAAGGACCCTTAGGTTGCTTCCATCTCTTAGCTATTGTGAAAAGAGCAGCAACAAACATGGTTGTACAAATGTCTCTACAATAGGATGAGTCCTTTGGGTATATGCCAAGGGGTGCTATAACTGGGTCATATGGTAGGTTCATTTTTAGTTTTTAAAGAGTTCTCCACACTATTTTCCATAGAGGTGGCACAAGTTTGCAATCTCACCAGCAGTGAATGAGTGTTCCCCTTTTTCCACATCCTCACCAGCATTTGGTATTATTTGTTCTCTTGATCCTAGCCAGTCTGATTGGGGTAAGGTGATAACTTAGGGTGGTTTTAATTCACATTTCCCTAATTACTAATGATGTTGAACACTTTTTGAGATGTTTCTTAGCCATCTTTATTTCTTCATTTGAGAACTCTCTGTTTAGATCTTTAGCCCATCTTTTAATTGGGTCATTTGGTTTCTCGATTCTTTGTTTTTGAGTTCTTCATATATTCTAGATGTTAAACCTCTATCAGATGTGTCACTGGTGAAGATTTTCTCCCATTCTGTGGGTTTTCTGTTTGTTTCCTTGGTTGTCTCCTTTGACGTACAGAAGCTTTTTAGTTTAATGAGGTCCCACTTGTTAATTCTTGCCCTTGTTTCCTGGGCTATTGATGTCCGGGTTAGAAAGTCCTTTCCTACACCTATGACTTGTAGATTTTTCCCAATGTTTTCTTCTAAGAGTTTCAGAGTTTCAGACTTTACATTGAGGTCTTTGAGCCA
>NW_008332825.1:1228715-1229386 GCF_000622305.1 Nannospalax galili
CTGTCTTTTCTCCATTGTGTGTTCTTGGCACCTTTATCAAATATCAGGTGGCTGAAATTGTGTGTACTTACGTATGGATCTTCAATGATGTTCCATTGATCTATGTGTCTGTTTTTGTACCACTACCATGCTGTTTTTATGACTATACCTCTGTACTATATTTTGAGATCTGGTGCAGTAATTCCCCCAGTGTTTCTCTTTGTGCTCAGGGTTGCTTTGGCTAACTGGGGTGTTTTGTGCTTCCATATGAATTTAAGGATGTTTTTTCTAATTCTGTGAAGTATGTCATGGGGGATTTTGATTGAGATTGCATTAAATCTATATATTGCTTTTGTTAGGATGGTCATTTTCACAATATTAATTCTCCTAATCCATGAGCATGGAAGGTCTTTCCATTTCCTGGTGTCTTCCTCAATCTCTTTCTTTAACAATTTAAAATTTTCATTGTAGAGATCTTTGGTCAGATTTATTCCAAGATATTTTAATTTTTTGCAGCAATTGTGAATGGGAGCATTTCCCTGTATTCTTTCTCTGATTGCTTGTTATTCGTATATAGAAAGGCTACAGACTTTTGTAGGTTAATTTTGTAACCCACCACTTTACTGAATGTGTTAATAACTTCTAGGAGTTTTCTGGTGGAATTTTTGGCATCTCTTAGATATAATATGAGA
>NW_008332825.1:1229397-1230202 GCF_000622305.1 Nannospalax galili
GCTGCAAAAAGTGATTAGTTTGACCTCTTTTCCAGTCAATATCCTTTAATTTCCTCCTCCTGTCTTACTGCTCTAGCAAGAGTTTCAAGCACTATGTTGAAAAGGAGTGGAGATAGTGGACATCCTTGTCTGGTTCATTTTTAATGGGAACGGTTCCAGTTTTTCTCCATGTGAATGACGTTGGTTGTGGGTTTGTTATATATGGTTTTAATTATGTTGAGGTATGTTCCCTCCAGTCCAATTCCCTCTAGGACTTTGAACATAAATGCATACTGAATTTTGTCAAAAGCTTTTTCTGCATCTATTGAGATGACAATGTGGTTTTTGTCTTTGAGTCCATTTATATGAATAATGACGTTTATTGACTTGCATATATTGAACTGTCCTGCATCTCTGGTATAACGCCTACTTGATCATGGTGATTGATCTTTTTGATGTGTCTGTATGCAGTTTGAAAGTATTTTGTCGAGAATTTTTGCAACTATGTTCATTAAGGATATGGGTCTATAGTTTTCTTTTTTGGTTGTGTATTTACCCTGTTTGGGTATTAGAGTGATTCTGGCTTCATAGAAGGAATTTGGAAGTTCTCCCTCTGTTTCTATAACTTCAAATAATTTAAGTAGTATTGGTTGGAGGTCTTCTTTAAATGTCTGGTAGAATTCTGCTGTAAATCCATCTGGACCTGGGCTTTTTTTAGTTGGGAGGCTTTGTATTACTGTTTCAATTTCCTTATATATTATGGGTCTGTTTAAACTGTTGATCTCTTCTTGGTTTAACTTTGGAGGTTCCTGTGATTTCAGATACC
>NW_008332825.1:1230367-1231660 GCF_000622305.1 Nannospalax galili
CAAGATATTCCCTTATAATGGTTTGGATCTTTTCAGGTGTCTGTCATGATGTTTCCCCTTTCATCTCTGATTTTGTTGGTTTGGATTTGCTCTTTCTTTCCTTTGGTCAACTGGGCCAAGGGCGGGTCTGTCTTGTTTAGCTTTTCAAAGAATCAGCTCTTAGATTCATTGAATCTTTGTATTGTTTTCTTTGTTTCTATTTCATTAATTTCTGTTCTGATTTTTGTTATTTCTTCTCTTGTGCTGGGTTTGGGTTTCATTTGTTCTTGTCTTTCCAGTGCCTTGAGTTGCAGTGTTAAGTCATTTATTTGGGCTCTTTCTAATTTTTAGAGCTATAAAGTTCCCTCCTAAGACTGCTTGTAATGTGTCCCAGAGGGTGTGTTGTGTTGTACTGTCCTTTTCGTTGAATCCCAGGAATTCTTTTATTTCTTTAATTTCTTTGACCCACTCATTGTTTAGGAGTGTGTTGTTCAAATCACCATGAGTTCATGTAGTGACTAGAGCTTCATTCAGTGTTGATTTTGAGCTTTATTGCTTTTTGGTCCCATAGACTACATGGAATTGTTTCAATATTTTTTGTATTTGTTGAGGTTTGTTTTGTGGTCCAGTATGTGGTCAATTTTTGAAAAAGTTCCATGAGGTGCTGAGTAGAAAGTGTATTCTTTGGTGTTTGGGTGGAATAATCAAAAGATGTCTGTTAGATCAACTTGATGTATGGTATCAATTCAGACATCTGTTTATTCTTTGTCCAGTTGACCTGTCTAATGGAGACAGTGGGGGTACTGAAGTCCCCTGTCCCCTATTACTGAGTTGGGGTTCATCTGTGTCTTAAAGTCCTGTAATATTGTTTTAATGAATTTGGGTGCACCAGAGTTTGGTGCATATATGTTCAGGATTGTAATATCTTCTTGGTTAATTGTTCCTTTGATCAGAATGAAGTGACCTCCTTATCTCATCTGATTGGACTTACTTTTAAGTCTATTTTGTCAGATATTAGAATTGCAACCCCTCCTTGTTTCTTAGTGTTATTTTCTTGGAATATTCTTTTCCATCCTTTTACTTTAAAGTAGTGCCTGTCCTTGAAGGTGAAATGGGTTTCTTGCAGACAGCAAAGAGATGGATTTTGTTTCTTAATCCATTCACTTAGCCTGTGTCTTTTGACGGGGGAGTTCAGTCCATTGATATTTAAGGTTATTGAAAGGTGTGTACTGGTTGCCATCATTTTGATTGCTGTTTGTGTTCTCCATGTAATTTTGTTTCCTAGATTATATCTTTATTTTCTTTTGTTCCCCT
>NW_008332825.1:1232332-1254501 GCF_000622305.1 Nannospalax galili
CTTTCCCCTGTTGTTTCAAGTTGGCTTATTGAATTTTGCACTTCCTTCTTCATTTCTACCTGAGTTTTCTTCAATGTTTCTATCTCTTGTGAATTCATTGTTTACCCCTAACTTCTTTTAGCTCTGTTTGTTCGTGTGTACCTTAAAATCGTTGAATTCCTTGATCATGTTTCTGATTGTTCTTTTAAATTCAGTGTCCTGGGTTATCTCTAGGGGGTTCTTGTAGAACTCTTCTACAGGACTGGTGGAATTTGGTGGGGACATGGTGTTTTGGCTTTCTATTTCATTATTCTTTTGTTTGATTTTGTCGCATGTGAATTTCTTTTGTTGTTTATGATTCTGAGATGAGAATTAAGTTGAAGTATGCTTCTGTTTGTATTATCCAGGTGCCTAGATCCTTTCTTTATTAGTTATGTAAGCTGGTTGGTACAGGGTTCAGGTTCTCTCGGGTTTATTTTGCAGGGAACTGATAGCTTCACATCAGCTATTCAGGGGTATCCACAGAAACCCAATTCAGGTACCCTCAGGCTTCCTTCACCACATGGAGGCAGGATCCAGGCTCTCTCAGGCAGTCCTGTTCATTGTCAACCCCATGCCAGAGGGGGCCCAAAACTCGGCACTCTCTGGTGGTTTGCTGAGATCCCAGCTGCTACAACGATGGAGGTCTGAACCCACTCTCTCAGGCTGTCTGCTAGGATCTCAGCCTTAGCCTACCAAAGCCAGATGTGCTACCCTGGGGTCTTGGAAGGGGCCTCACAAAATCCCAGGTAGCGGGATGGTATGGTGCAATTAGGGGAAGCTCATCACCACCTGGAGGCAGGATCTGGGGGCTGTCAGGCAGTACCCTGGGTTCTAAGGCCCTCTGGTAGTTGGAGGCCAGAACCTCTCTGGAGGTCTGCTGAGCTCCAAGCCACTACCTTGATGGAGGTCCGAACCCACCCTCTCAGCCATTTAGCATTTTTTAACAGTATTGTTCAAACCAGAATAACCCAACCCTAGTAGTTTTGCAGGAAAAAGAAAATTCTCAAAACTATTTTAACTGTGCAGCCTGAATTTTATGATAGCACAGGTAAGTCCCCTTCAGTCACGCACAGCACAAAGTATGATCTGCACTTCTGCATTGCTGTGACAGAATACCTGAGAAAAACAACTTGAAGGTTAGCTCCTGCTTTCAGAGGCTTCACAGTCAGCTGGCTCCATTACTTTTAGGCCTGTGGCAAGGCAGAACAAGTTGGAAGGTGGAAGGGCATGGCATGGGAAAGCAGCTCACATCATTTCAGCCAGGAAGCAGAGGAAATAAGAGCTTTGAAAGAGTCATGGAGAGACAGCTCAATGGTCAAGAGCTTAGTGGACAAGAACACTGGCTGTTCTTGCAGAAGATATGAGTTCGAATCCCAGCATCCACATGGCAGCTAACAATTGTCCATAACTCCAGTTCCAGGGGATTACACACCCTCTGCAGGCATTGTACAACATGGGTGCACTTACATACATGCAGGCAATATACTCACACACAGTCATGACAAGATATTGCTTCTAAGAACGCCCCCTTCCTGTGCTTCCCACTATCTCCCAATGATGTTTCATTCTAATCAGTAGTGAGTGGATTTTCCCATTCATAAACAGCCTTTATGGTCCAGTCACCTCCCAACAGTCTCACCTCTGAATGGTGTATTCAGAGTGAAGCTTTTAGCACATGGGCCTTTTGGAGAGACGTTTCATATCCAAACCTCCATAAATGTTTTGCTTAGTGGATGAAGGGTGGGTGGGTGGATGAATGGATGTAATATTATATAACTACTACCCTGCCTGCTTTCAAGCCTCCTCCCTATGTTTTACAGATAATAATGACCTTTCAAAAACAAATCTGATTGTTACTCTTGCTTACAATCCTTCAGTAATTCTAGTTTGGTGAAATGAAGCCCAAGTTCTGTTGATGTATATGGTAGCCAAGCTTCATCCTGGATCAGCTTTCCCTCATCTGTGCCCTCCACTTACTCTCCTGTATTCACACCAGAACTACACACCAGTTACTATACTGTTTTCACTTCTGTACCTCTGCAGTGTTCCTCTCATACATAGGATCTAATTACACCATAGCACTAAAATAACTGAGTCTCTGGATCAGTGGTTCTCACAACTTAATTCTTGTGCAGAATTATTAGCAGAGATTGTGGGCTGAAGATGTAGCTTAGTGGCTGAGTTTACAGTAGGGTCTGTTTCCAGGTGACGTAATTCTGCTTGTTGAGATAACCAAACTGAGAACCAGTGCTCTGGACTATACATCATTCAGGACAGGGCCAAGGAGAGTAGACCCTGGAAACAAGCTAAATACACGTGAGACACAGAAGTACAAAGGGCATGAAGTGAGAGGCAATGGGCTGCGTGGTAGAAAATACAACAGGTTTTTCTGTTGCCTTTCTACCAAACTCTAGTGTAGATCTCAGAAGCAAATCTTGTAGATTGCTCCCAAAAAGTGTTAAAATTATATTTGTGTGTGTGTGGTGGGCGGTGCATTCAAGAGTAAGAGTACCACTTACAAGAATCAGTTCTCTTTCTGCCCCGAGTCCTGGGGATGGAATTCAGATCATCAGGCTTGGTGGCAAGCATCTTTACCTGCTGAGCCATCTTGATGGCCCGACTATTTCTGTCCCTTATATCTTGCTACCAAATTCTATAATTTGAAGTTCTAATGTTTTTCTGGCATAAAGTCTATTATGGTCCAAATTATTTTAAGAAGTTTTTTATTTAAAAATTTTAAATTATTTTTATTTTGAGTATTGCCTGCATGGATGTAAGTGCATCTGTGTCATGCTGTGCCCTTAGAGGACAGAAGAGGGTCTTGGATTCCCTGGAACTGGAGTTACAGGCGGTTGTTAGCCACCATGTGGGTACTCATATTCAAATCCGGGTCTTCTGCAAAAGCACCCAGTTCTCTTAATTGCTGAGCCATCTCTCTATCCCTTAAATATTTATTATTATTATTATTTGTTTGTTTGTTTTTGAGACAGGGTCTCCTTGTAGCCCCAGCTGTCCTGGAACTCACTATGTAGACCAGGCTGGCCTCAAACTCACAAAGATCCACCTGCCTCTGCCTCCCAAGTGCTGGGATTAAAGGCATGCGCCACTACGCCCGGCTAATATTTATTATTTTTATGTGTATGAGCATATTGCCTGCATGTAAGTGTACCCATGTCGTGCAATGCCGCAGAAGTCAGAAGAGGGTTTCAGATTCCCCTGGAACTGGAGTTAAGGACAGTTTGTAGCTGCCATGTGGGTGTTGGGACTCAAACCTGGGTCATCTGCAAGAGCAGTCAGTGCTCTTAACTGCTCCCAATTTTTTTTGTGTATGAGTCTTGTGCCTGCATGTAAGTGCACCACAGTGTTCTTAACCACTGAGCCATTTCTGCAGCCCCTTCATAGGATTCTTGTGCATCATTTTATTGCATATTGGACTGTTATTTTTTCCTAAAGGAAGGTGCTTTTTGTTTTGTTTTCTTACAGTGCTGGGAACTGAACCTAGGGCCGTGTGAAGAAACTTTATAATCTTTAGGAAAATAAGGTTCATCCACTTATTCAAATATTGTATTGAGCAGAACATACCAAGACAGAACATTATTTAAAATGCATAGACCTAAATAAAATATTTTAAATTTATTTTATGTGTATGCGTGTATTGCCTGCATGTAGGTAAGTGCACCCATATCGTGCAATGCCGAGGACAGAAGAGGCTGTCGGAAACCCTGGGACTGGAGTTATGGACAGCTGTTAGCTGTCATGTGGGTGCTGGGATTCAAACCCGGGTCTTCTGTAAGAAGAGCCAGTGTTCTTAACCACTGAGCCATCTGTCCAGCCCCTAAAATATTTTTAAAGTGTAGAAAGCACAGCACAAAGACTGTGCAGCCAGCTGAGCAACACAAAAAGACAACTTCTTTGTAAAGGTATTTTAAATTATGTATTGGTGTATGTGAGTACCAGTGCCCACAGAGGTCAGAGGCATCCTTGGAGCTGGACTTAACAGGCAGTGGTAAGCCACCCAATCTGGGTGTGGCCATGACTGGGAACACTGACTGCACTCTACAGACTGTCTCTTAACACAGTTGACTGTTACATTTTTGCCAGCTTTTAACTCAAATTCCCAAATACTGAATTTGATTTTTTTAAGCTAGTTACACAACAGAAGCCTCCAGTGGAGTAAGAATTTTTTATGGCAGCATTAAGCCAACTAATTAAAAGTATCATATAGCTACTTTAAACTGAAGCTGTTACTGTTTATAAAAACTCAGTCATGACTAACTTCCTGCGCTACTGAGCACCTACCCTCAACATACTAACAATGAGCAGATTTGAGAATAAAGCCATTTTAATCAAACTGCAAGATCAGTTTCTGTTTCAAATTCTTTATTATACATCATAGTTGCACAACTTGAGGCTGGTTAAATACAATTGGTTTTCAAAATCTGATATTTTCTAAATTACTACATGCAAGTGACCATGAAAATATTTGGCATTTTAAAATTTTAAAACTCTGAACAGGCACTTACATGAAGAAAAACATTACCATTCGTAGATATACACATTTAAAATAGCTGCTCCAGTACATGGTACATGGAACCTTCAGCCAGCGAAGAGTTGGTTACTGACCATTTTATCAAAGTGCCATAGTAGTAAAATAGATTTAAAGAAATGTAATTTGGGTTATTTAGCTTACTCATAAAGTAAGGTTAACTGACAAAACTTGCACAGAAGTGTATTAAGAAATATCGGTACAAAAGTGAAAGGACTTTCCACACAGCAGGCTTCACTTCGGCTCCCATGGTCCACATTAGTGTATCTGCAGTCAGATCCCGTGTATACCAACAGAGCACTGCAACCTTTTTTAGGGACTGAACAAATGACTTGAATTTAGTGTTCTAAAATAAAAAGGTTTAAATGTCTGAACCAGCCAATGTTCCGGTTAACATGAGGTATCTTGGTAAGTACATGCACTCCAAGGCCCTCGTGATCCTCCCACCCCAAATGAATAGGTGCGCACTCCTGACAAGAACATTCCTTCAATTAAAAATATATACACATTTCAAAGTATGTAAAATCATACAGGTTTAACAAGTTCTAAAATGCTAACGTATGCCAAGTCCACACTGCAGAACAGGTATGGTGGCACAGAGTGCAAGTACCAAATGGTTAATGGTGGGCCACCAGGACAAGCCACATAATCACAGGGGGTGGGGTGGGGGGCTGTGTCTACCTCAAGAACCTCAAGAGACTTCCAAGAAGATAAAACTTAGGAAGCCATGAGCTGGTAGATCCTGAAGCCCACAGCACCATATCATGTTCATCTCCGAAATGCATGTGTAAAAATAAGTGTAATTCTCAAAAACATTGAGAAGCCATGTTTAAATTTTTGCAGGATATATAAGGGCCACTCAGGTTTTAAAATTTTATTTGAACACAAAATATTTCTTATTTGCACATAGGGAATTAGAATAAGAGGTAATCATTAGCATGAAAAAAGGATTTCCAACATTATGCAAAAAGAAAGCAGAACTACAAATACCAGCCTATGCACATGAAAATTAATGTGTATGCTGATGCACCTGAATGCTTATCAGTGTGCAGCTTAAAAAAAAAGGCAGCTTAAGAATCCTCCAGTGTTTCAAAGAAAGCACTTTTTTAAATGTATATACATGAAGAACATTGAATTACAATAATTAAAATAAATGCAGCATTGTAAGATAAAGGAAGACTATCAGATACGAACTTTTGGCCTTTTCCTCTTCGCTGCAACCACCTTTAACCTGCTGAACTTAGTCTCAACGGTTATAGTTTTGTCTTTACTGTTTTCTCCCATTCAGCTCACATTTCAGGCTGTTCAGGTGATGCCTGCGATTCTGGAGATTCAAATCGCTGGTGAAAGTTCGTTCTCTGTTTCCTCAGTTTTTCAGGAGCTTTTCTCCATAAGATGATCTCCTAGGAAAAAAAGCAGACACCAACAAATTAAGTTTCCCATTATCCCTTAAATTTTCACCATGGAAATATTAACTGCAACTTGATTTTAGCCATAACAAAATTAAATTCCTCCCTACCAAAGCCTTCATCTTTTCCTGACTGACCCACCTTCAATTTGAATGGACTTTTGATGTCCTTCTCTGTTCCACCAGGACCATACACAACACCACAACAACCGAATCGAGCACCAAGTTGTAGCTGTTACTTTTAAAGAATTCCCAAGCTCTGCCCTGTGGTTCCATTGGCCTTCACCCAACCTCAAGCCCTTGCCTATCCTTAGATACTGAACTTAGATACTTCCTGGTGGACAGCTTTTGTGTGAGACCCATTGCTAATTTATCCTTCACATCACTACCACATTTTTATTTATTATTATGTTGTCAGGGATTTTTTTTTGAGACAGGTTCTTACCATGTAGCTCTGGCTGGGCTAGAACTCCCTATGTAGACCAGGCTGGTCTCAAACCCAGAGATCCACCAGCCTGAGTGCTGGGATTAAAGGTGTGTACTGCCATGTCTTTTTTTTTTTTTTTTTCCCATTTGTTTTGGATGTGTTTCTGTGTGTATATGTGCAGGCATTCATGTACCATTGCCATGTGGAAGAGGCAGCCAGAGGATGTGTGGGAGTTGGTGTTCTCCTTCCACCATGTGGGTTTTGGGGACTGAACTCAGCTCTTCATGCTTGGCAGCAAGTGCTTTTACTCACTAAGCCATCTCGCCAGTCCCCATGTTTTTATAAGTGTCACTTGGACTGCTCTTTGATGGTTCTTGGCACCTCAGGATAAATCTCCAAACATTCAGGGCTCCCCATAACCTTAGTCTAATTTACTGATACTATGCTCCCCATTTCCTCCCTAGCAACCTTCTTTCCCAAACTGAGTTATTTATTCTCTTCTGATACGCTCCAATAAACTTGCCCTGTTTCTTCCCCAATACTATCTTCAAATCCCTGTGGCTCTGCCTATCTAAATCTAACTGAGCCCTGAGACCTCTCCTCATCTAAATTCCTAACAATCTACTTCAAGTCATGGCTGCCTGGGTTTTTGTTGTTGTTGAGGCAGTCTTGCTGTGTAGCCTAGACTAGCCCCAACTCTGTAATCCTGTCTCCAAGTGCTAAGAGTATAGGCATGAGCCACCATGCCCAATTAGCACAGAATCATTTCTAACTGGGCTCTGGAGGCCTCCTTATATCCACTCATATTTCAGAAGACCATTTTAATCACAACCTTCACTTAAAACTCACCAAAGACTTTTATTTTCAAATGATAACAAGTTTTAGGGTAAATATTTTATACATAAAAAAGTATAAGAAACAGGTCATCTAAACGGTATTTTTAACTGTTAATGAAAAATGGTATCCTCAAAATCTATCAAATACAGCTATTAGAATAACTGATAGCTAGGTATGGAGACACTATGCCTATAATCTCAGCGCTTAGGAAGCTGAGGCAGGAGGATTGAGAATTTGACATAAGCCTGGGCTATACTGCAAGATCTTGTCTCAAAAATGGAAAAATAGAGCCGGGCATGATTCCAGCCTTTAATTTCAGCACTCTGGAGGCAGAAGCAGATGGATCTCTTGAGTTCAGGGCCAGCCTGACCTACATAGCAAGTTCCAGGACAGCCAAGGCTACAAAAAAAAAAAAAAAAAAAAAAAAAGAAAAAAAAAAAAAAAAAAAAAAAAGCAACAGCTGAGGGCTGGGGATGTAGTTCGGAGGTAAAGTGCTTGCCTAGCATGTGGGAGCCCTAGGTTCAATGGGTGGGGAGAGGCACAATAATGGACAGAGGTAGTAGGAAGAAGGTAACAATGGAGATCTATGTATGTTGATAAAAGAAAGACATCAAGACAGTCTTACATGCTGAGCCTGGTGGTACATGTGTGTGAGCCCAGCTATGTAGGAGGCTGAGGCAGGAGGACTGAAAAAACCAAGGCATGTATGGATAGAGAGTGGGTACAGGCCAGCCTGGGCAGCTTAGTGAGACCATCTCTCAAAATGAGTATAAAAGAGTGCAAGACTGGGATGGGGGTGGAGACAGCTGAGTGGGAGCAGTTTGTCTAGTATGCCCAAGGCCCTAAGTTCCATCCCAGGACCACCAAAAAAAATCCAACAAACTTAAATTTGACTGAAAAACCAATTACAGTGGTGGTAGGATTTTTGTTGACTTTTACTTCATTCTCTGTTCTTTACTGCCTATTACATTTAAAAAAGTATAAAAACAGCAGGTGTTTTTATTTAGGGAAAATAAAAGGCATGATGAACTGCAGCTCACCCGGGGTCCTGTGGGCTAGCTGGGGCCTCTCCCTTACATCTCTATTAATTAGACCCAGCACTTTCAAGTACACTTAAGAGACTCACTTACTCAGTCCAATACAGGTTAGAAAGGGAATGTTCTCTAGGTGTTTTCAGATCTGACAGAACAAGACATACCTGCTGCTTGAAGTATCTTCTGTCTTCCTCGTCAACAAGCACTAGATTCAGAAAGTACCTTACTGAAAACTTTTTATTCACATCTCTCATTGTTGGAGTTGGGTCATATCCTGCAAGGAATAGTCTTATTGGAATAGATTCACCTGAAAGAAAACCGATTTCCATTTAATTCTAAAAAATGATTAAACACAGTCACATCAAATTTAGGGTTCAGCAGAAGAGTGGACACCAATGCTTCAGTTCTACCCGAGATGCAGCATAACAAGGGCTTTCTCTGTCACTTGGCATTATGGGTCAGCTAATTTCCTGTTTATGAGAAGGTCCTATGCACTTAACACCACCAGACATCAGTGGCACTGCATTCCCCAAGTGTGGCAGCACAAAATTTCTCAGGACAATGTCAGATGTCTCATGGCATTGTCCCTTAGTTGAGAGCCACTGCTCTAGAGCCAGAGCTCTGGAGTCAGGCCATGAGTCCTTAAACTGTGTGACTTAAGCATTCTGTCATTTCTCATCTGTGAAATGCAGTACCAATGACATATCTTGAGGGAAGTCTGTAGGACTATGTTCGTTTAAAATATGTAAAGGGATTAGAATAGTGCCAGCCAGTAAGTGTTATATATAAGGCAATGCATTTTTTGCTTTCATGAATTTATCACAATTTCATCATGTCTTATAAATTTTATTACTAACTCATCCAAAGCAACAAATGTACATAATAACAGTGGCACAGGAAATAGCTCAGCTGGTAAAGTGCTTGCTGCACAAGCATGTGGGTTTGAGGTTGGTCCCCAGTTCTCCTGTAAAAGGCCAGGCCTGGTGGCATGCACTTGTAATCTCAGCACCGGGAAAGGGGTCAGGTCGATCCCAAGGGCTCACCTACTCGGCAGCAAGCCCCAGGCCCTAATGAAGACCTTGTCTCAAAAAACAAGGTTGGCCAGTACTCCTTAGGGACAACATCCAAAATTGACTTCTGGCTTCCACAAACACACATGTATATATATTTGCATGAACACACAGCAACATGCACACTGCACAGCATGAACACACACATGCCTTTCTTAACACAGACTGCTAAACTGGAGACAGCTCAGCAGTAGAGTACTTGCCTAGCATGCTTACAACCCTAGGTTCAATCTCCAATACCAGAAAAAAAAAGGTACTGAGATTCTCATGCTTTCTATTTTCCTAAGGACAACCATATACTCCTCCCTCCCTCCCTCTTTTTATCTCTTCTGTTCCCTCTTTTTCAAACAGGGTCTTTCTAAGTAGCCCAGACTGGCCTTGAATCCTACTTACGCCTCCCAAATGCTGGAATTAACATGCATGAACCACCATACCTAGCCATGCACAGTCTCTTTTAAAAAAACACATCATAATGAATTTCACTGATATTTTTATACATGTCTATAATGTATTTTGGTCATATCATAATTCACCCTCTCCTACCCTCCCTTACCCCCTCCCAACCCTCTTGAAGCCTCACCTTCCTCTTCTCAGCCCCTCCTTCTACTTTCATGTTTTTGTTTGGTTTTTTTGGGGGGGGGTAGGTGTCAATCAATGAGTTCAGGGCATGGGCATCTTACCAGTGACTAAACACTGAAGAAATGTCTCTCTCTTCCCAGATCCTAGGGGCTCCCTGTAGATCCTTTACCCACTCCTGATGAGCCATCTGTCCAGCTCTGTTATCTAACTTAATTTTTGTTTCTAGAGACAATCTCAGCACTAGAACCCAAGTTGGCCTTGAACTCACAGTAGTCATCCTACTTCAGTCACCCAAATGCTAGGATTTCATTTCACACACTTAAAATCAATACATAAGGGGCTGGACAAATGGCTCAGTGGTTAAGAACACTGGCTGTTCTTGCAGAAGACCCGGGTTCAAATCCCAGCACCCACATGGCAGCTAACAACTGTCCGTAACTCCAGTCCCAGGGGATCCAACAGCCTCTTCAGCCCTCTGCAGGCATTGCACGACATGGGTGCACTTACCTACATGCAGACAATACACACATGCACATAAAAATAATTTAAAAATATTTTAAAAATCAATACATAAAAATATGTGGCCTCTGAAATTTTATAAACTAATATTGCATAATACAAAAGAACATATGCACGGGCCTGGGAGTGTGAAAGGCCTGGTTCAACCTTTAACTCTGCAATGATCAGCTATGACCTTTAGAAAGTTGTTTTTTTTTTTTTTTTTGTCTTTTTGAAGCAGGGTCTCCCTGTAGCCCCAGCTGTCCTGGAACTCACCATGTAGACCAGGCTGGCCTTGAACTCACAAAGATCCACCTGCCTCTGCCTCCCAAGTGCTGGGAGTACAGGCGTGCCATGCCCGGCTTTCAGTTTCATTTGTAAAGATAGAAAACAGCCAATCAAGGAATAGGAGGGAATTTTATGACACCCCAAACTACATGTCCCATTTAAAATTGGCACTTAACTAACATTAGCTCCTTTTTGAATTATCACCACAGTAAGAAAAATCCAGTAACATAAAATTAATACTGGTTTCATTGGCCTTGATGGTAAAGATATATTTAGTGAATAGGACATGGTGGTGCATGCCAGTAATCCCAGCACTCCCAGAGGTGGAAGCAGGACGATCAGGAGTTCAAGGTCATTCTTGGCTACATAGTAAGTTTGAGACCAGCCTGACTAGCTGGACTACCAGGGGAAGTCAGAGAGAAAATTTAAAGTAAAGGGCTGATGCCATGTGCAGTGGTGCACACCTTTAATACCAGCACTCAGAAGTGTAGGTGCGTAGATCTCTGTGACTTCCACACCAGCCTAATCTATGTCATGAGTTCTAGGCCAGTCAGAGCTACATAAAGAGGCCCTGCCTCAAAAAAACAAAACAGTATAAAAAAAACCTAAAGGGCCAGGGAGAGAGCTTAGCAGGTAAAGGCACTTGCCATGCAAGCCTGATGACTTGATTTCAATCCCTGGAACCCACGGGAAAAGGAGAAAAACCAACCAACTACTGAAAGTTGTCCACTGATCTCCACATGTATGCCATGGCACTCGGCTTTGCACTGAAATGCATAGATTTAATGATGATGATGATGAAATTAAAAAAAAAAAAAAGGAAAAAGATGGCTGGCTCTTTGCTCAGTGACAGAGTGTTTGCCTAGCATGAATGGTGGTGCTGGGTTTAACCCTCAGGGCTGAAAGAAAAAACGTAAGTTTTACAGGGGCTGGAGAGATGGCTCAGCGGTTAAGAGCACTGACGGCTCTGCAGAGGACCCAGGTTCGATTCCCAGCACCCATGTGGTGGCTACAAACCATCCTTAACTCCAGTTCCAGGGGATTCTGACGCCCTCTTCTGATCTCCGCGGCACTGCACGACACGGGTGTGCTCACATACATGCAGACAATACACTCATACACATAAAAATAATAAAATATTTTTTTAAAAAGTTTTACAAATTCATACTTTCACACTAAAATACTGAAATTCAACTGTCATTCATAAGACACAAAAGTAAATGAAGGGCTGGTGAGAAGGCTGAGTGGGTAAAGGTACTTGCCACCAAGCCTGCTGACCTAAGTTCAGTCCCCAGACCCCACATGGTAGAAGCAGAGTACCAACATCCACAAGTTGTCTTCTGACCTTCACATGCATGCCAGTGCACCATTCCCCATACACATGCCCCTGAACCCTCAAATAGATAAGTGTAATGTCTACATAGTAAGTTCTAGGGCTAGCCAGGGCTACATAGCAAAACTGAGCTCAAAAAAAAGAAAGAACAAAAGCTAAATGAAAATGAAATTGCATTACCTTTTACTGGTGCGCCATCCATTATTTCATATTTGGCGATTGTTTCTGTTTCTGTTGTGGTGCTAGGTCCTAAGTATAACAACACAAATGCCGTTGAGTACTTCCAGAATTATAATCTGTCCTGTTTTCAACTATATTATTTTAGTGCTATTTTATCTCCTTTTGTGAGAATGTTAGGTCATTCTTTTCTATTACCTGCTCTACCCTTAAACTCATCACTCAGCCGAGTTCTTCCCTCCCTTCTCCCCAAAGGTACATGCAGCTCAGAGTCCTCTTCACATGGCTCCTTCTGCTATTCTATTACCTGCTAAAGCACAGAGTGGCAGTGCACACTGCAGCCACTGCACGGAGGGTTTTTTTGCAACTCCCAACTGTCCTCTCAGAGAGGTCATTTTAGCACAGACAAAAATGTCAAACTGAATGAATATATACATACACATGTATATAATAAAATATACAAAGATTAAAGTCTTTCAGATGATGAGTATAGGTTGCTTTCACTTAATAATCCTGTCTCAGAAATCTCTCTATATATTAGAACATACTTTTTTTCTCTTTTTGAGACAGGGTCTCCCTGTAGCCCCAGCTGACCCAGAACTCACAGAGATCCACCTGCCTCTGCCTTCCAAGTGCTGGGATTAAAGGTGTGTGCCATGATGCCTGGCCTAGAACATAATTTTTATAATTATGAAGTTTTAAAGTCAAGTTTGGTGATGTACACCTACAATCCCAGCATTTGAGATGGAGGCAAGTGGGTTGATCAGGAGTTCAAGGTTGTTCTCTATTGCGTAGCAAGTTCAAGGCTAGCCAGACCTACAGGAGACTGTCTCAAAAAAAAAGCAGAAATCTCAGATGTTTTTAGTACTGATTATAAGATTATTTTAAGGAACAAGGTCGATATTACCCAAGATGCTCTCAAACACCCAGGTTCCACTGATGTTCTTGTTTCAGCCTATAGGTGATGTGTGCCACTATATCCAGCTCAAGAATTGTTTAAAAAGCAGTGAGGTAGGGGCTGGAGAGATGGCTCAGTGGTTAAAAGCACTGGCTGCTCTTGCAGAGGATTTGGGTTCAACTCCTAGCACCCACATGGCAGCTAACAATTGTCCATAACTCCAGATCCAGGGGAATCTAATTCCCTCTTCTGACTTCTGCAGGCACTGCACAACACAAGTGCACTTAAAATATATGCAGGCAATGCACTCATACACATAAATTAAAAATAATAAATACTTTAAAAAATAAAATAATAACACCGAGTTACAAGCAACACTATTAAGTAGCAAAGCTGATATCCAATCTGGATATCAAATTTGTGTTTAACATTTTCAGGTTTTTAAACTTTAAACTAATAAGGAATTTTAATTAAAAAATATTCTTCAACTCACCAATTCCTGTGATCTCTTTTTTGATTAGTTGTAACTCCATGTGTTGTATTTTTATTCTTACTAATAAGAAGTAAATTTTTCCAACAATCACATCCTTTAAATGATACCTATTTGGAAAAGAATATGCATCATGTACTAGTCCAGTCTCAAAAGCAAGTAAGAGTGGAACAGGTCATGAAAGGCTTTAATAGGTACCTTTAGGATAATAGCTACTAAATACCATTCTGACTATTCATATTGCTACTGCTCTTTTCAAATAGCATTAATCAGTTGCAAATACAGAATCATATTTGGCAATCAAATATGCCTCAGAGGAACCCAATTTGCCCAATTAATTGTTGTCTCCTACTTACAGTTTTCATAGCATTTAACCACTCGGCTGAATGGAAAGTTGAGATTCTATGCTTGAAATGTATTTCATACTGCATTAATATATTTTTCAGCACTAAAATCCCTACCTAAGAGTTCAATGCCATTATGTTGTAAGTGCTAGAACTAAGCAACTCACCTGTCATGCAGCCACACAGAGAGATTAAGAAGGCAACAGCCGCAGGTCAAGTTTGCTGGGTAGTATCTAATGACTAAACCATTCTCAGGAACTTAGAAACACAGTAATAAACTTGAAACTCTCTACCATACCCAGGAGTGTTTTTTAGCCTCCTCCCAGGACTGGATAGCAACATAACATCCTAGGAACAGACTAACACAGAAGTCTGAAGGAAGGCTTCAGTGACAACTTTTTAGGTTCCAAACTGATTCAACAATATATTTTAAGAATCTGAAGGACAGATGTAGTGGTGCATGCCTTTAATCCCAGCACTCAGGAGGCAGGTGGATTTCTGTGTCTGGTCTACATAGCAAGTTCCAGGCCAGCCAGGGCTACATAGTGAATGAGACCCTGTCTTAAAAAACAAAAACAAATAAAAAAACAAAAAAAAACCTGAAACAACAAAAACCCAAAAGATTCTGAAGGCATGTATGTCAGTGATATAAACTTGGGAGTAACAACTAAAAAAAAAAAAAAAAAGCATCAAACAGAAAAACATGCACAAGAGGGTAAAAAAGCACAACTGTTTCTTGAACAAATAAACTTAAAAAAAAAAAAAGATGAGTAATATCTATAAAATTAAAAGATTCATGAGTCAGAAAACCAAACGCAGTTATTTTGGAAAATGTCCTTTGGATGCTGATTTGAACAAAGCATGTGAAAAGTATGTGAATACTGACCAGATATATGAGGATATTAAGAAATTAGTCATATTTTTGGTACGATGGCATTATATTTTTAATGATACCTAATTTTACGGACAAAATTTTATGTGTGCAATTTGGTTCAAAATAATCTATGGGAAGTGTGGCACTTAGTAGGGATGGAAAGATCTGTCAACGGGTGAGTAAGCACTGCAACACTGAGTGTGGTTGTTGGTGAAGACCTGCAATCCCACAATTTGGGAGGCTGAAGCAGGAGCATCATGAATTCTAAGCCAGTCTGGGCTAACACCGAAACTTTGTCTCAAAAAAATTTTTTTTTCTTTCTTTTTTGTCTTTTTTGAGACAGGGTCTCCCTGTAGCCCCAGCTGTCCTGGAACTCACTATGTGGACCAGGCTGGTCTTAAACTTACAGAGATCCACCTGCCTCTGCCTCCCGAGTGCTGGGATTAAAGGCATGCACCACCACGCCCGGCATCTCAAAAATTTTTTAAAAAAAGGGCTGGAGAGATGGCTCAGCAGTTTGGAGCGTTGGCTGCTCTTGCAGAAAACACTGGTTTGGTTCACAGCACCCATATGGCAGCTAACAACATAACTCCAGTTCCAGGGACTCCAAAGCCCTCTTCTAACCTCTGAGGGCATCGCACAACATGGGTGCACTTACATACATGCAGGCAATACACTCATACACATAAAATAAAAACAAAGTATTCTTTAAAAAATAAAATAAAGCTGGGCATGGTGGCGCAAACCTGTAGTCCCAGCCCTTGAGAGGCAGAGGCAGGCGGATCTCTGTGCGTTCAATGCCAGCCTGGTTTACATAGTGAGTTCCAGGCCAGCTGGGGCTACAGGAGACCCTTCCTCAAACAATAAAAATAAAATTGAGCTAGACCATAGGCGTGTGAAGACTCACTCCATTGTTCAGTACACTAGTCATGTACCTTGGCACATTTCAAATCTTTCATAATAAAATTTAGAAAAGGCATTACACAAAAATGAGAGAATTTCTAAAAGTACAATGCATAAAAGCATATATACATCCCTTTTCACCCCAGGAAGAGGTCATTCATTAGTAGCAGCTATGTAGCAAAGATAAAAATTACATGATATTTTTAAGCCGGGCGTGGTGGCACATGCCTTTAATCCCAGGACTCGGGGAGGCAGAGGCAGGCGGATCTCTGTGAGTTCAAGGCCCGCCTGGTCTACATAGTGAGTTCCAGGCCAACTGAGGCTACAGGGAGACCCTGTCTCAAAAAGACCAAAAAATAACATGATATTTTTATTTCCTCTCACTTTCATATCTTCTTAAAAAAGATTTCTGATTAAAGAGAATGATGAGGATAAAATAACATTCCCATTAATAAGCTTTTACAGGGACCATCTGCTTTCTGAGATGATGCAATCCAGAGTCTAAGTGGTCAAGCAGTGACTCAACAGACATATAGTGTGAAAGACACTTGCCCTCATGTGGAAGCCAAACTCCTAAAATATCTTTTAGCTCAGAGATTTTGTTAATCTGTTAACATCAGAACTGTTAATTCTATACTTATGCTGATCAATTTATGAAGACCTAAAGGGGGCTTAAATTTTCCCTGAATATTTATCTTGGAAAAGTACTGTTGTTATAGATTGAATCTGAAATGTCTCCCACAGGCTCATGTTTCAAATTCTCATTCCCCAGTTTGAGGGCTATTTTGAAAGCTGTGGAGCCTTTAGGAAGTGAGGCCTGGTTGGCACTTATATGACCAGGGGTAGGGCTTTAATCTGACTCCTGGTTTTCAGCCCAAGTTGTCTGCTCTGAGTCTGTGCCACGTGAATGGTCAGTCCAAGTTCCCACCGCTGAGGAGCCGCCATACCTTCCCTGCCCCACAGTTCTCAAATCTTTCCTACTTTAAATTGTTTCTGTCAGGCACTTTGGTCACAGAGTTGTAAAAGTAACCAATTCCAGAACTTACTTTGATTTATTATACTCAAACTCTATATGCAGACAATCTTCAATGCCCACTTCCATCTTAATAGAGTTGTTAACATCAGGATAGGTAGCAAGCTGGTGAACAATCAGTTCATACTCCTTCACTAAGTCTGTCAGTCTCCTCACGATTGTCACCTTAAGAAAATACCTACAAAGTTAAGAGAGGACCAAGTAAATTACCCGTGAGAAACTCAAGTGTTTTAAACAAGCAAATGTTAGCTCAGCCTTCTCCTTCCTTTATTTACGAAGGAATCCTAGTTCGGGGTGTTTTTTTGTGTGTGTGCTGGGAAGTGAATCCAAGGCCACATGCAGGCTAAGTATGTGCTCTACCTGAGCTATACTTCCAGCCTTCGAATGTTTTAAAATATGCCAACAAGAAAAAAAAACCTTTCAACTTTTAAGAATAAATATTTTTGAGAGGAACTTGGAGGACTATTAGCCTGCTTGAGGAACTCTCTACTATCACTGTTTTTTGTTTTTTAATCCTCTAGTCAAGGCACTAATGTTTGGCATCTGTGTTGTTGAACCAGTCTCAAATGGATAACACCAGATTAAACAGAAAAGGCAAGATCCTGGATCTGATGCATTCAATTACCCTAGTTTTGGAGGCACCTATGGCCTCCTGCACAAAGATGTACGAAGGGAAAGGACACTAGACGGAGAATTTAGAAAACTGGGATCCTGGACTGGTGACACAGCTCAGCGGGTAAAGAAGGCACTTGCTGCCAAACTTCTGGACCCAGGTGGTAGAAAGAGAGACCCGACTTCTGAAAGTTGTCCTCTGACCTACAGACCTACACGCACGCACTCACGTGCATGCCCACACACAAAATAAATGCATGTTTTAAAAAAAAACGGATCCTACTTAAGTTCTGCCCTTTGCTTCTTGTGTAATTTTGGACAACTCAGCCTTTTGAGTTATTACCACTTCTTAACCATATACTAAATGAAATTCATTAGTAAACAAAAGATTTGAAGTAACTCAAATGGTAATTCATACAAGGGAAATGTGTAACTACAACTTAAGTACCGTTCATTGACTCTACATAAGAAAGCCCGATGATTTCAGATCATTATTAGCCAAATGAAATAAAATATCCAAAAATATTTTAAATCTCAAGCCTTCCAGAATTACAATTTCAAACAAGACATCAGCAGTATTACGACTTTCTAGTAGTTTCTAATACACATTCATACCTCAAGCGGACATTGGCACCGACGTATGACTCATATGGCTTTTCAACTTGCATAAATTCAAAATCATAACTTCTGCTCTGAGTCAGTTCTCCGGGTAAGGCTAGTTCTTTCACTAGGTTTACAAATTCATGAGTATTACTCTTGTCATTGAAAAGTTCTAAGAAATTTAAAACAGCAAAAAGACTGTATTTAATATCCATTTCAATAAAATTCAAACTTCTATCACCAAAACAAATTTTTACCAAACAGAATTACATGAATTAGTTTCTAATTTAATAATTTAGAGCTATGATATGAATTTTATTATCCTCATCATGTTCCACTTAGGCATAAATAAATTCAAGAAGTAGAGCAAAATTTCTATTAGAAATGAGTTCATTCCTTTAATGTACTAAGTCCTCTCCCAGTATGAATTTCAACTTCCAGCAGTAATTTGAACTTCTTCCCTTTAAGACTAATTCTGTATTAGCTTTATTAGATAAATCCATTTCAACTAAAAAATGTACAGTAGATTTTAACTCTAGCTATGAAGAGAGTATTAACTGAGACACACATTCTTTCCTGACTCTTCAGTACCAAAAGATTTCTATAGTCTAACTTTCTGCTATCTAAAAATGTCTCTGAAATACACATATGAAAATGCGCACAATTTGATCTCAGTCAAGAAGAAATTACTCCTTTTAACATAGGATTTTCTGTGCATGGGTCAAAGTCTGGTTACAGGTTCATACTAGCCCAGGAGACATATGGCATGAGTTATTAGAAAATGAAGGATGGAGATGAAGCTGGTGGTAATTTTGAGTGAAGTTGGTGAAGAATGAGGGCAGATGGGAGACAATTATTTTTCAAGGCTGGTAATTTACCTAACTTTATTTTTAGTAATAGAATCTAATACCAAAAGCAGAATAAATCAAGTATCTTTAAATACAATTAAGCACACGATTTAATATACTAGGTCCTCTTTTATTACATGTTATCAGCTCCTTCTTTCCATAAAGCTAAATTCTTAATTCAATTATTTAATTGCCAAATCCAACCCTCTTCAGTTATCAAAGAAAAAAGTAGTACTAGTTTAAAACTCACCAATTTGACCTACAAATTCAATTCTAATTCCTTGATGCTCTAGCCTCTTTCCAGGTTGCTTAAAGGCTAGGTTTACCTGCCAAAACATGAAATTATAAGACATGTTAACAGTCCTTTGAATTGACCTACCAGATTCCTTCCAGAAGAATGTAATATAAAAGCACTTCAGATATTCATTTATAAAGTATGACATGCCACCACATACCTAGATCAGGATGACCTCAGAGCACCCAGTGTACATCAAATGCAATCACTAACTGAACGCATTACTTTCACATACACAGAATGCATCTGCTTTATTAAGGAGTTCCTCATTATAGGCAGAAAAATTTTAAAAGGCTCAAAGAAGCCAGACATGGTGGTGCACACCTGTAGTCCTAGCACTTGAGAGGCAGAGGGAGGCCAGCCTGGTCTACATATTGAGTTCCAGGCCAGCTGGGGCTACAGGGAGACCCTGTTTCAAAAAGACCAAAAAAAACAGGAAGCCCCTCTTTCCAAAACACAAAAAAAAAAAAAAAAAAAAAAAAAAACAAAGAAAGAGAAAAGCTTCAACTACTCATATGCATTTTTGTATTTTCTGGTCAGATAAGGAAACAATTCTAGGACTAATAGTCTAATGTGAAGTCAATCCAAAAATCGACTTAAAAGATAAAAAAAGCCTTTAAGTCTGCAACTTGTGCTAAAATACAGAAGATCTTAAGATTCAGATTAATTTTACTCATGATTTATTTCTCATTTATTTCAGTGCTGAGAATTGAACCCAGGGCCTGACACAACTAACCAAGCAGTCTTCCATTGATGCTAACTCCCCATCCTTGCCCTGCTTTTTTACAAATCTTATTTATTTTTGTGTCTTGCCTGAATGTATGTAAGTGCACCCATGTGGTACAATGCCTACAGAGGTCAGAAGGAGGTGTTCATTCCCCTGGAACCGGTGTTACAGATGGTTGTTAGCTGCCATGTGGTGCTGGGATCCGAACCTAGGTCCTCTGCAAGAGCACCCAGTGTTCTTAATACCTGAGCCATCTCTCCAGGGCCCTGTCCTACTTTTGAAATACACAATCTCAAAATCATTAAATTCATGTATCTGACAAGTGGAAACATTAAACTTATATAAAATTTTTTGAATTTCTTGTTTTGTTTTTGAAGTGAGGGTCTTAGTATGTATCCTGGCTGGTCTGGAAACCTCTATGTAGACTAGGCCAGTCTCCAACCACAGAGATCCACCTGCTTCTGGGATTAAAGGTACATATCACCACACCCAGATATTTATTTATTTATTTATTTATTTATTTATTTATTTATTTATTTATTTGTTATTTGTGACAGGGTCTCCCTGTAGCCCCAGCTGGCCTGGTACTTACTATGTAGACCAGGCTGTCCTCGATCTGGCTGTTTCTGAAACAGGGTCTCTAGCCCAGGCTAACTGCAAGCTCTCTATAAAGCTAAGGATGGCCTTGAACTTCTGATTCTCCTGCCTTCACTTCCAAAGTGATGGAATTAGAGGTATATGCAGCCACAACCCAATTATGTGGTACTGGGAAATCGAGCCCAGGGCTTCGCGCATGCTAGCACTCTACCAAATGAGCTAGAGCCTCAGCTTCTTAAAACATAAATTTTAATTTGAAAAAATGTATATACTACATATATTATCAAATAAAATTCCAAACGTTTTAAGTATTAGCTAACAAATAACCCTTTTACACACATACACATACACACATACACAATCTCAAAGTTTTTCTTTTCTTTTTCTAGGGGTAGAAACCAGAGCACATGCTGTCCACTGAGCTACATGCCCAGCCAGGTTTCTTTACTATAATAAACACTGGTAATGTGACTCTGAAAAGTTTTTCTTCTAACATTACCTCTTAACAAGACAATTTAGGAGTCAGGCACAATGGCACATACACATAAGCCCAGCACTTTAGAGGTAGGGGGGGGCAAGATGATCAGGAGTTTAAGGCTAGCATCAGCTACATGAAACCCTGTCTTAAAAAAATGCTGGGCAAGTACTCGTGAGCCACATCCTCAGTCAGAAATTGGTACTATCCCCACATCTTAAAATCTTTTTTTTTTCCCTTGGTCTTTTTGAGTCAGGGTCTCCTCCCTGTAGCCCCAGCCAGCCTTGAACTCAAAGATCTACTTGCCTCTACTTCCCGAGTGCTGGTATTAAAGGCATGAGCCACCATGCCCAGCTAAAATCAACGTTGGTTTTTTGTTTTGTTTTTTTTTAAAGGGGGGGGTTGTGCTGAGATGGCTCAAGTGATTAAGAGCACTTGCTGGTCTTGCAGAGGACTAGGGTTCAGTTCCTAGCACCTACATGGCAGCAAAAACTAACTCCAGTTTCAGGGTGTCTGACATCTTTTGAGCTCCTTGCCTTCACATGGTGCACTTACATATATGCAGGCAAAACACTCACACATAGAAAATACATATTTTTTAATGTTTTATTTTTATTTTAGGTGTATGAATATATTGCCTGCATGTAAGTGTGTGTACCTGTGTCATGCAATGCCCACAGGTCAGAAGAGGGCATCAGATTCCCCTGAACCTGGAGTTACCTACTGTCATGAGTTACCTATTGTCATGAACCCCAATGTGGGTTCTGGGAACTGAATCTGAGTCCTCTGCAAGAGCAGCCAGGGCTCTTAACTGCTAAGCCATCTCTCCAGTTCCAGTAAATATTATTTATGTGTATGCGTGTATTGTTTGCATGTATGTGAGTGCATCTGTGTCATGTGTGCAATGCCCGACACAGGTTAGAAGAAGGCATCAGATCCCCTGGAACTAAAGTTACAGACAGTTGTTAGCTGCCATGTGGGCACTGGGATTTGAAACCTGGTCTTATGCAAGGGCAGCCAGTGCTCTTAATCATGGAGCCATCTCTCCAGCCCCAATAAATATTTTTAAAAACCCATGTTAAGTTGGTTACTTGCCTTCAAAATTGTGATAGGGCAGTAAGCACTCTTAGCCACTGAGCCATATCCCCAGCCCCCATATTCTTGTTTTCAAGGTAGAGCTTTAGGTAGGTGTCCTCTTTTTGTTTTTTTGTTTTGTTTTGTTTTATTTTTAAAATTTTCTTTTAATTTAATAACC